>NC_056743.1:266569211-266694211 GCF_019279795.1 Protopterus annectens
TGTCCACACAGAACAAGGGGGAAAGGATCCTGTGCTCTCTTAGATGTGCACAGACAGCTCAGATTATATCTAGACAGGACTCATTCCTTCAGAAAGTCTGATCAATTGCTGGTTAGCTTTGCTGCAGGGGCAAAGGGCAAAGCCATCTCCAAACAAACCATTTCCAAATGGATAGCACACTGCAACAAGCAACACAGAAGGCCTACCCCCAAGGGTGTCCGGACTCACTCCAACAGAGCAGCCTCCACCTCTGCAGCTTTCCTCAGAAGAGTCCCCACCAGGGACATCCTGGGGGCTGTCACCTGGACATATGTTCACACTTTTACCAAACATTACCATTTGCCTATCTTCTCCAAATCCAGGGCAAGGTTTGCCTCTGAAGTCTTGCAAGGCATCCTAGCCAGCCCCTAATTTCCTTGACTGCCTTCACCCTTTTCCTCAGCTTTGGGAATTAACCCAATGTGATGACTGCAACAGTGAAACACTAAGAACATAGTACAGTTGTGTACACTTACCGTAAATTTAGATGTTTGAGTGTATTCACTGTTGCGGTCCTGGTCTCCCTCCATCCCCCTCTTCTTTCTTCTCTCTCCTTACAAGAGACATTTTGGTATTTACTTTCTACTGGTGGGGTTCTTCCACCAGAACCTGGCTCCCACTTGGGGGCTCCTGACAGGTTAGAGCAAGAAAAACTGATGTAATGGCATTGGCTGCTTTACTTTATACTACTGACTGCTTTACTTTATACTACTGACAACCTTACGTCAGTCCTGAAGCGACAGCAACCGATGCAGAAATACTAAGCCTCTGGTATTCGGGCTGGCCAAGGGCTACCCTGGCAGGGATAACCCAAATGGGGTGACTGCAACAGTTAATATACTCCTTAACATCTACATTTATGGTAAGTGTACAGAACTGTACTTTCCATTAATAGCCAGACAGTCAATGCTCTCTTCCCCTGTCCACCGTATCCTTTTATCTCCCCATAAACCTTCAGTATGAAAACTCTATACAAGTAGATGGAAATTATTTATTTACTTAGCACAACAAAATCATTTTGATCCCTTTTCAGCTCCGTTGCATAACATACTCAAACTTTTAGGGTTATTCTTTAAAGAAGGGGCAAGGTCCTCTACTAATAAGGTTCAATTAGTGACAATATCTAATTTTCATATTGGATTTGTAGGCTCATCTGTGGCCTCTTCTAAATTTTGCAAATCATTCTTGAGAGGCAGTCTTCTTTGGAGACCACCTTTTTAAAGTCCTTACCCCAACATATGGGATTTGAACTTGGTACTGCAGGCATTAATACAGTCCCCCTGTGAACCAGCAGCTAAATGTGAACTTAGTTTTCTTATCTCAAAAGCTGTTTTTCTAGTAGCTATTACCTCAGCTAGAAAATTTTCAGAAATTCAAGCCTTGTCTTCAAAATCTCCCTACTTAATTTTTCATAAGAATAGGGTTACTCTGTGCTTCTTTCCTTCCCAGGGTGGTGTCAGAATCTAATATCAATCAATATATTAATTTGCCAGTATACTTTCCTAAATTTGCAAACAAAGGTGAATACATGTTTCATTTATTGGATGTTCACGGACAGTTAAATTTTTACTTACATAGAATGAAATAAATTAGAAAAAACGACCAATTGTTTTCTGTGCAGATTTGAAATTGGGTAAACCAGTCACAAAGGTAATTTTAGCCAAGTGGCTAACTGAATGTATTTATTTTATCTATAACAAATTGGGTCCTACATTAGCTAAACCTATAATAGCCCATTCAGCTAGATCCATGGCCATTTCTTCAGTATTTATATCCAGATTTTCCATGACATTTGTGCAGCAAGTTGGACAAGTCCTCATACCTTTATTACTCATTGCAAATTTGACTAGCATCTTTTGGTTCAGCTGTGCTCAGGAATATCATTCCTTAGGGTCCACCCAAGATTTTAGGTGTCTGGGGACTCTGTCCCAAGAGTTGACCATAGAATGAAAATTGGCAACATTAGGTAAAGAAGTCACCATAACATTCCATCTGTGTTGTTCATTTTCATTCTTCTTCAGCATCTCACCCACCAACACGACATCCCTTATGTCTATGAACTTCTGGATGAATGAGATATAAGGATACCACTGTCCTTTTGCTTGAGCTCCTGATATAGTTTCTTCTACAGGACATATATAGTTTTATGTATCTTTTTATTTATGCATGTTAACAGGTACTTTTGGTAAAATCCGCAAAAAAGATCTGAGGCATGTTAGGAGTTGGTGGATTATGGATATGGGAGAAGCTTGAGAACTTTTGGTTACCACGAGCTGTAGTAATGGTCAAGTCTGATATGAGGATCAGATCCGAACCCAACAGTTGAGAAAGCATGAAAATGGATGGCACAGGTGGAACATTATGGTGAGTACATGACTTTTTATAGTTGACTGTTTCAGCGATTATCATAAAGGGTTGATGGTGCTTTTCGGGTTAACAAGTGTTCTTGCCTCATCTGCTTTTTATGTATGTTCCAGTACTTTGAAGAGGAGGTAGACTTGGATTCTGGAGAGGAGTCCTTGGCTTACTCCTCTCTGATTCATTCCCCCCTAGCTCTTGGATCTGAAGAAGATTTCTCTCCCCTGATTCCCGCATTGAAGAGATGTCAGTTGGGGACACTATTGTTTGCATGATGGAATGTTTTAAATGGGATTGTTACCAGATTTCTGATATTCAGAAAAGGTACTATGACTTTTGGCAGATTGATTGACCTCACCCTTTTGCAGTTTATCCTATCATGTTTGCTCTTTAAGGCACCTTTTCTTCCATCTGTCAGGCTCCTGACTCCCAGCCCTCTGCTCCAAAGAAGCCCGGCAGGTTTTATAATATTCCTGAAACCCATAAGTTTTTTTTTTTTTTATATAAAAGCCATTCTTCTGAACCAGCAGTGATTTCCCTGGCCAGTGACAAGACTTGTAAATTGCTGTCACTTCCAAGCTTTTGCCCCCTGACAAGGGAATAGACAGGTACAGGAAAAAGTGTATACCTCTGCCACTCTAGCTTTCATAAGTTATCAGACTTAAATGACTAGATATGTTCTGGCTCTTCTTTCTCACCTTGGGAGTAATCTTTCTGATCTGTCTGATCCAGAAACTTATTCCTCTGCTTACTTCTCTTTTGAGCTCTGTTTCCCATGTAGCTCAGCACTCTGTAAAATGAAGTTATGATGCTGCTAACGTTTCCTGTAGGGTGGCTGCTACAAGGTCAGTTATGAGATATTCCTGGATGTGGCTTCGGTCCCCTCCAGAAGACATTAAGGCTAAATTGATGGACTCCCCTTTGGGCAAACAATCTTGTTGGCGGTGCAGCTGAAGACTTTTCAGAATAAGGGGAAGATCATGCAAGATGGGAAGCAGATCTTCCTTTCTGCTATTCCTACGTTTTTGAGGAGTTATCCCTCCAAGCCATACTTTTGTTAGGAGGTGGCCAAAACAGCATGTCAGGACTAAGAACTATTCCAAGTGGGTTTTTCCTAAGAAGCCTTCTGAAGGTGTTCTAATGGTCAAAAACCTTTTTTTTCTGACAAACTGCTTCTATTTGACATTTAGCCTTTTGCCCCTCAGCTAGATTCCTCTTTCCCTCAGATTGACTATGTCCCTTGAGTTTGGTAACACATAACCACAGATTTATTGGTGCTTTTTTTTATTCAGAACAGATATTTCTTGGTTTAGAAGTGCCTTCCTCCCTTTTCAGGCATTCCCCAACTTTCCCATTGCCAGTTCTCACTTTCATTCGGTTCTTCAAGACTTTCTTTCAAGAAAGCATTCAACCAGTCCCACCCTCTCAAAAGGCCAAGGGCTTTTATTCCAGAATTTTCCTTTTCCCAGGAAAGATAGTTCTTAGAGGCCCATTCTGTAGATCTTTCTTTTTAAACACTTTTTGAAAGTGCCCTCTTTCAAGATGTTGTTTCTCCAGTCTCTCCCATTACTTCCTTAAGCTTTGCTGGTGTCTCTTGATCTGAAGGATTTATACCTTCACATTCCTATCTGTCCTCTTTATAAGTTTCTGTTTGTTCAGTACACTTTCTGCTCTCTGCTTTGCCTTTTACTTTTTCTGCTCTTCCAAGGGTCTTTACTAACTGTCTGGCCCCAGTGATGCCCTTCTATAGACTTCAGGGAATTCAGATTTTGCCTTATTTAGATGACCTGCTGATTCAAGACCCCTCTCACCACCTTCTTCAGGATCTCAAATACACAGTGCTTTTTCATGGCGTATGGTTCATTCTAAATCTCAGTGTATTCTTACCCTTTCTCAAGACCAAGTTTTTCTGGATTGCAAGTTTCAGACCTTGCCAATGACTGCCTTGCTTCCTCTTCCTCCCAAGATCCTTTCCTTGGTTGCCTACATTCAGTCTCTTCTTTGTCTGCAAGAGCTGCCTACAAGAGAGTTTCTTAGAGCTCTGCGGTTGGTGGTATCAACCATTCCTTTGGTTCCTTTTGCCAGGCTCCTCGAGGAAGTTTCAGTGGCATCTTAAAACATTTTGGCTTCAGCACTGTTATACCCTGGATCTTCTCATCCCAGTTGCCTTGCCTCAAACTCCATTTTTTTTCTGGTGGATTCAACAGATTTCTGTGAATCCTGGCCAGTTTTTAAGTCCCTGTTCCTAATCGGTGCATGTACACAGATGTTTCCGATTAGGCCTGGGGAGCCTCTTCCAACATCAGGGTCCAGGGAATTTGAGCTTCCCAGCAACAAATGGACCATGCACCCTCTTTGGGTTCCAGGTCCTCTGGGAATTTTCAGACAACCCCACAGTCATGTGATACACAGGTCCAGGGCAGCGCTCACAAATGGATGCTTTGCAAGACGTTTTTTCTGGATATTGTACATCAGTGATGTATTCGTCAAGAAGATTTTTCCTCCTCTCTGAACAGATAATTCCTCCGCAAAGTTCTGTGGCTTAAAATGGATGCCATGCCTTTTTCTTCGAAGGGGATGTTTCTGTACGCATACTCTCCTCTTCCTCTATTGTCAACCTCCTGCATGAAATCATATGGGACAAGCCCAAAATCTAGCTGGTCGCTCCTTTTGGCCCTGGCAGCACTGGTTCTCCCTTCTGTTTCATCTGGCCAGATGCAGTCCTCGCACGTTACTTCACAGGATGGATCTTCTCACACAGGACAAGGGATCTGTCATTCACCCACATTTACTCATCCTACAATTGAATCTCTGGGTGATAGGGTTTTGATTCCTTTTAAGGACCAGTTCTCTGAGGAAGTGTTTCAGGTTTTGCAGGAGGCCAGAAAACCCACTACTAGAAAATTCCATGTAGCTAAATGAATGAGATGTTTTATTTGGTGTCAGACCCGTAACCTGTATCCTCTTTCTGTGAGTACTCTGTTGTACTTTGTGTGAGCTGCTCTGTTTGGCCTGACATACTAATCTGTTAAAGCTCATTTTATCATTCTGCTTGTCTGTCTTTGAATCCACCTGTTGCTTCTAGATTTGAATGTAAACAATTTCTAAAACACATCCTTCATGTTAAGCCTCCAAGAAAGCTTATTCCTCCTCCTTGGGACCTTCAATTTTGTTTCTGAAAAATTGACTCTGGCTCCTTTTGAGCCTGCATTCTCTTCTTCCTTACAGCATTATACTTGGGAAAACTGTTTATTGCAGCTCTTGCTTCTGTCAAGAGAGTTTCTGAACGTCAGGCACTCATGGCAACTTCCCTTTTTGGTTTTTCACAAAGACAGAGTTTCCCTTCATACCAATCCTTCTGTGCCCAAGGTTGTTAATGTTTGTCTGACTTGAGCTATTCATCTTCCCTCTTTATACCCTTCTCCACAGAACAATAATGAAAGAATTCTTCATATTTTGGATTTACATAGACCACTTGGATATTACCTTGAAGATTTAAGATGAATCAATGCACCTTTTTGTTTCTTTCCATTCTGGACAATCTGTTTTGGCTCTTTCTAAGCAAACTATCTCCTTCTGGATTTTTAAGGTCATTTTATTTTGCTGTTCTTTTCATGGTGGTAATTTTATTCTGTACATGCTCATTCTGCCAGTGCTGTGGCTTCTTTTGGTGCTTCTTTCAAGGATCTGTCTAATAGATCTATTGTGGAAGCTGCTACTTGGTCTACTGTACCTACCTGTACTGACCATAAATTGGATGTGATTTCTAGGGCCAGGGCTGGTTTTGCCAAGATCATCCTACCTGGGTTGTTGGGCTTCTCTGTAGCTTCCTCCTCCCATACTCCTCAGTAGTTTTTGTACTTTCCCATTTGCAAAGAATACTGCAACAATCATAAGGATGAACTTAGTACAGTTGTGGGAGATCTTATCATAACAGTACGTGCACTTATTTTCAGTGTTGCAGTATTCTGTCCCTCCTTCCTTCCACCTGCTTTTCTTTGTGGCTTTTCCTCTGTCTGAGGAGTCCTCCTCCTCCTTTCTTGGATGCACGTCATTACTTCTGTTGGGTTGCTCTGGCCGTTCTGGGGCAATTGAAGTCTAAGGATCAGGTGTCAGTACATCATTTATATACCACGTGCTTTAGATCTAGGACAAATGTCTGACGTACGGCACCAAAAAGGGGCAAAAGCTTTTGTTTGCTGGCCAGATTTTTGCCTTTGTCCATCAGGATATCCTATTTTTAAAGAAGACTGCAGCAGTGAGAAGTGGGGCATCTCCTGTTATGGTAAGATCCTACTGTACTTTTTTATTTAGCAACTAAAAGTAGTTCACCAGGTTACATTTGAAAAAAAAAATCAATATTTTTAAAACTAACACATGGACACAACATCTTCATCCTCTGAAATTTCAGATTCTAATTTTGGGGCTTGTTTAGGAAAAAAAGAAAAGAAAAGGAGCTGCACTAGCGGAAATAAATGGTCCTGAATCTGGATTAACCTTAATTGCTCTTTTTTAAAACCATAAGCAACGTGCATTTCCGAATACTAAATCATTACAGTACTGTAGGCATCTCCCACACATAGTACTATAAGAAAGTAAAGAAGTTGTATTTATGCTGCCCTAGAATGTTGTTCTTCCTTTTTGACCACCGGTTTCTAGCGAAGATGTACCATGTTAGAGAACTGCATATGCTTGAGGAGTGCCAACACTGTAAACTGTTTTCTACTACATTGGAAACGGTGGCAGATGGTTATTTTATTTCATGCCAAGAGTATGTTTTGTATGTTTTGGAAATTTATCTTCCACATTTTTGAGATACACTTAGAATTTAGGAAAAATGTGTGGCAAAGGTACATAAATTTGTCTGCTTTTTCTTAAGTTGTAGTATGCAACAGTAATGTAGTGCAGTATGCCTGACTTTCAAGACTGCTGTTCTTTTGACATTTCTAAGTTGTGCCTTGTACCATTTAAGATGTTCAATTTCAGCTCTGCAATCATTTACAAAATGTTGCAGGGGAAATGTTTGCTTTGTAAGTGACATATAAAGGATTAGAAAACCTTGTAAAAGTGCAAGTAGAAGTCTTTACGTTGTTTACCTAAAGTAATGTGGTGATCTGTTACCTTGCCATGACAGTCGGTGGGGAAATGATGGTAGCATTTTGGGGGACTTCATGACATGTGAATGTCTGATTAATCATTTTAATTGTACACATTAGTTTCCACAGCAGAAAATACTACAAGGATACCATGAATAAGGAGAAATAAGCGCAGTACGGCACCAAAAACTAAAAATAAATAAACTTTATTAAAATAATAAAATGGTTAAGCGCTTTCATCTAAAATACTTAAGACTTCATCAGAACCCAGTCTAACAACCGCAAACAGTTTAAATACTAGTCATTCAATCATCACTCAGTATAAATTACTAATTCATGATCAATTAGAAACAAAGATTTCAGGTCTTGCTTATAAGAAGAAAAAAAAAAATTATATACATATATATATATATATATATATATATATATATAAAATATAATATGAAGTTAGACATGTACATCTGTAATAACATGAAATATTCTTATAATGCCCACAAGAAAAATGAATATAAAACATTGAAAAAGTTAAACTTCTATCCTATCATAACCTGGCTTGTATTACAGGTTTAATGGAAATATGTTCGTTGAGGTGTAGTGGCATTCAAAAATATCTGCCATCTAACTTCCTTTTCTCCCAGTATAGCCTTTGTATTACCACCTCTACTAGACTGACAACACTTCTAATAGAGCAAACGTAAATGTGCACCCTGCATTGTCCCTAATATGCCTATACAAGGCATTATTTTCATCCTTTCTCCTGATAGCATATAAATGGTCTTATTTCTCCTTATTCATGGTATCCTCGTAGTATTTCTCCTTATTCATGGTATCCTCGTAGTATTTTCTGCTGTGGAGATTGTTGTCTACGAGGCACGCATTTGTTTATTTAGTTGTATACATTAGTTCCCTGCCAGGTGAGACCAAGTTGTGTTGCAGCGTCGTAGGGGCAGCCATCAGGGTGTGTGTGTGTGTGTGTGTGTGTGTGTGTGTGTGTGTGTGTGTGTGTGTGTGTGTGTATATATATATATATATATATATATATATATATATATTTTTTTTTTTTTGCTTGCACTGTCCCTAGTATGCCACTTAAGCACTCAAGGCAGGCGCATGTAAGTGGGTACAACATGGGCAATCACCTGTGTTTGTGTGGGACATGAATCCTCCCAGGAAGCCCACTCTCCCATCTTGAATAGATTGCTCCCATTAGGTGCCCACAACAGAATCATAAGTGGGAGACGCATAGTGCAAGACCACTTGATTTTCATCTTCTGAGAGGTGAGCAAACCTTGCCTCTTCACTCCTGTCCCTCTGCAGCTTGCTCTTCTAGCAATAAAACCACCATCTGAACTCTGGTTAGCTGAGTAGTGATTAGGACTCTCTTCCAGTATGCCATGGTGCTGAGAAAGGGCACTAGCTTAAGTTGCATAACTTAGGGGGGGGGGGTGTTCTGAAGACGTCACTTTCTTTTCAGTCCTGGATACTTTTTTTGCTAATCTCTCCACAAACGTGTCCGTGTGCACTCAATTCATATTTGAAATTTCAGCCCCTTACACTCAGAAGTTTAATAGCAAGGAAGATTACAGGTAAGGAAGTTTCAGTAGCATGAAGGGGCCCCTTATATTTCTTTTGAATATTTGCACAGATGGCTTCTAGTTTTCATGGTCTGTGTTTAAAGTATGTTATAGCTGTCACATCTCCCACAATGGTCACCTTGACCTGGTTTTTAAAATTCAAACAACATTATCTTCATTAATATATTTTTCTCTTTGTTCAGTAAAATATTGTGAATTTTTGAACCTGTTGATATATTTTTTCTTTTTTCCAGAAGGCAATTTATCAGATCTAAGCAGATACCCCTCCAAATAACCCTTTATCTGACAAATGTATTATTTCAGAAGATTTAGTGTAAATCACAAAACAGTAAAAATACTTACTGTTAATGCAGTATAACACAACGGTGAGCATTCGTTTATCCCCTTCAGGGTAAATTGAATGTCAGGGCCTATCCCAGTAAGAAGTGAATGTAAGGTAGAAAAACAATTCAGTCTATCCCAAGATGTATGTACAACATACTCAGATCATGTGGGTGGTTTGAAAAATTGCTTGTCCATCTACCAGCAAATCTTTGGGAAGTGGAAGGAAACTGAAGCACCCAGGGTGTCCCATGCAGACTCTACACAGAAGGCTCCCCAGGAAGGAACTAAACCAGTGACCAGGCACTATGAAGCAGTACTGCTTACTGTTGCTTCAGTGTGCCGCTCGTGAGCATACTCGGAAACACTAAATGTGAATTTGCGTCTTTGTAGCTATGTATAGTAATATGTGTAAGGGATACCAGATTTCTTATTCTTAAAACACTGTTGCCAAAGGATCATGTAAAACATCCTAATGTTATCCCAGTATTGTATCTCATTTACAGTTGCATATCTGGGTGGTAGTGTGAGCACAACTGAATGCCCTTGTAATATCTAGAAAGACCTTTCATTGTATGCCACTGACAAATTGGATATTTCAAGATGTAAAGTATAGCAGAGAGTGGGTGAGTAATGTCTGCTTTTGATGTTTAGACTCTGAATTTTGTTTGGTCATTGGAATAATTGCTTTTTTTAATTGATATGTTTTGTTTAGTATTTTTATACTTAGAGGGGCTTAGTTAAACCAGTAAACATGCAAAAACACAAATGCCAGATGTTCCCAGGGAGTTTTTTATACAGCTTTTTAAGCAGTATCTCAGTGTAGGGTACCTGTGCCTGTATATTAACACTGCTCTTTGATGTTAGTGTAAAACAGCTTACTGTTTTTTTTTTCATTGGAATTCGTATGGGTGTGTAAATTGCATATCTGCATACAAGATGACAGTGGCACTATCTACATTGTTATCCTGTTTTGCGTACGTCCTTTGGGGTTTTTGGATTACAGAACTATGTATCTATAAACAAATGTATATCAATATTTATTTTGTGGTAGGCCCATGTTGATTTGACAGAGAACTAGAAGAAAGCGAGACTGAATTGCTACAGTGTTTGAAGTAAATCTGTGGTCTAACATTTCTTCAGGCTTTTTTTCAACCAGCAGTGTTCTTTTTGTTTCTAGAAGAGATACAGTTTGACTGTTGGTCCACCCAAAAAAGATCCAAAAGTGAAAGGCGTGCAGTCTGATGCGGTGAAAGCATTTCTGAGACGCAAAGAAGAAGAAGAAAAGCGAAAAGGTAATATTTGTGAAAGTGTGTGTGTGTGTATATATAAATATATATATATATATATATATATATATATATATATATATATATATGTGTGTGTGTGTATATGTATAATGTGTGTGTGTGTTTCACACCTTTACCCTACCATCCATTTTTCTGTGTCCTGCTTATTTAAAATTGAGGCCCTTCCTTTTATTACTGTCGGTCATAGGTGTTTGTCACACGTTGTGATGTTTGTAAATGTATCTCCTTTGCAGTATTCTATCCATATGGTTTTACCCTTCTGCACCGGCCAGTTCTCAAAGTTTTAGGCAACTTCAGTCTGCATAGTGCACACAGGGTGCACCATACAAAAGGCAGGTGCAGTGCCTAAAGCTTCAAAGATTTTTTGCAGTCAAAGTGAGAACTTCTTTGACATGGTCCCCAGGTTATCCTATCATTTGGCTGCAGTCTTCAAGTTGGCCAGTTATTTGAGGAAAGCCTTCTCTCTAAAATTTTAAATTTTTTGTGTTTTTTTTCCCACAAAAAAATTTATCTTAGGGTCATAGTGGTTTACTAGGCTAACAACCTGGTTGCTACTGAAACAATTCATGTCAGATATATTAACAGATGCGTTGATAGTGCTTCTGTAACTTTTTGTGAGGAGAAAGGTTATTGTATGACTTTCGTGTACTTGGGAAGGGACACTGTGCTTGTGGGGGGACTTTCGATGTATACTTCAGAGGAATTGGTTCTTCTTTCTTCATCCTTACTGGATATTTTAGGCTACTCTTAGCTGCCTTTCAATCCTCTTTTCTTAGCTTTCCCTATGGAGCAGCAGCCAGTCTCTCTGGTGTTGTCTTCCTCTGTGCGTAATAAGAAAAAGTAAGGAGCCTTTTAGGATTTTTGTGACTCCTTATTTGCCCCAGCTGCTGCTGGGTGAGCCGTTGTTTTTCAGACCACCCATCTTCCCCTGGTCCCCTTGGTATAGCATTAGCAGTCAGCAGAGACTTGGAGAATAGCCACATCCTCTGCAGCTGCAGTTTAGTTCAAGTTTCTCCACCTAGCCTGCATGTGCTTCAACATCTTATTTGCCTCACCCATCTCTCACTCTTCCCCAGCATCACCCTGAAGAAGATCTAAATTCTTTTGGAGTTGAAAAATTCTAGCCGAGTAGTCCTGACAGTGTGTCAGGGTGATTCCTTGCCAACATGAAGCACCGTCTTAGTGACCCACTACACAGTCTATTGCCTCATTCTCTCCACTGGCTCTGTAGCCGAGACATGCAGAGAGACCTGCACTGATTATCCTCCCTACACATGGGCATACTCAAGACAGATCTTGTTAGCTATGTAGACTCAAAACTTTGCAAGCCTGGTCAGTAAGACTATGAAGTGTATCACTGTAAACCTCATATGGATATTGGCAGTCTAAATCCCTTGAACAAACTCAGTCGTTCTTTTTTAAAGAACACATCCTGTCTGCCTAACCGTTAGACCTTTAAAAAAAAATCACTCAGGCCTTGAATGTGAACAGGCCGATTTAATAGCTAAGGCTTTACCTACCCAAAGCTTATGACACTATTCAAAACGTATCAACCTAATTAACAGTGATGTTTGAATAACAAAGTGATTAACTGACAGAACCCATCAAATTAAGACTGAAAGCACAGTCCCCTCAAAAAAGGCTCACCAGTGGTGCTCCTCAGGGCTTGATTTTTGAGCCACTCTTGTTTGAAATTACTTCTGTGATATCAAAGCCCTTTGGCCGATTTAAGTTTGCAGATAACTGTAAACAGGGAGACATTGTCAACTCTGATCCTTCAAGAAGGGCTGACCTGCATAAACAATTGGTGCCATGAAAATAATCTGAAGGTAAATCCTGAAAAGTGCATCACATACTTTGGCCATCCTTGCTCCTACTGTGTTAACGGTATCCCACCCCCAAAAGAGACTTCAGCATTAGTAAGCTGTACCCATTTTTTGGACAGTGAGCTCTCTTTTGACGGCCATTTTGCTACAGTTGTTAGGAAGTCCTTCTGTTCATCTCCTTTGATAACTAAGAGAATTTTCTTCAGATCCGTGGTTTACATTCATATCACTGAAATGCAGCTGTGTGAGTGCACTTGTGTGAAAGGATATCGTCACAGTTTTGAAATGTTGATTTTCGTTTTGCCGTAACTACGATGTCAAACCACTCTTCCTGTACTACTCCTCAGATGGCAAATGGGTTTTCATGCATAACTCCCGGTAATGTCGAATGTCAAAAATCAATTTTACCATGTTTGACATTTGGGAGGAAAAGCGTTTTATATTTTGACATTCCAGTTCGGTGTAATGCTCACTCGCACAGCTGCATTTCAGTGATATGGAGGTAAACCAGATAAACAGATGATGTTAAGTTGTCAATCTCGCCTTCATTCTTGCTTGATGGGTTCGGAGCCGATCCTCGGCTCCGACTCGGCACTTGCTTTAGCTCGAGAACTCCTTTTACCAGCTCGAGGCAGCCCCATATCCCATGATGCAAGGCAGTAAGTACCCAGATCTCGCTTTGCGCCGCTTGGGAGGTCTTCTTTTTACCAGCTCCTGGTAAGTTGTTTCACTTTGTGATTTTCAAGCCCCTTTTTAGTCAAAAACTAATTTTTTGATAGTTTAAATTTAATTTCTATCCCTTGCTGACAGAAATTCCCTGTCTTTTTTAATTTGTTCTTAGTTATCCCTATCCCATCCCCCCCCCCCTGTTAGGGTGTGTGTGTTGGTGTTTTTTATAGAATACCTTTTGGTATTTTGTGTAATTTAAATTATTTTTGACTGGTGTGTGTGTGTATTGTGTGTTCGGCACCATGTCAAAGGAGAGGGTTTCAGGTTTTAAGAAGTGTGACTCGTGCTGTCAGAAAATGTCTCTGACAGACGGTCACACTTCTTGCCTGTATTGTCTGGGCCCTCTTCACCTGCAGGACTCCTGTGCTATTTGTCACTCCTTCAGCCAGAGAGTCCTGCAGGAGAGACATAACAAACTGGTTCTTAGGGGCCTTCTTAAGCCGGAGGGCTCTCCGCTAAGTCGGCTCCACCAAACCAGCAAGAGTTTCCAAGGCCCAGGCTTCTGTTTCTAAGCCTGCGGCCTCGCCCGACTCGCATTGAGTCGAGATCGGCTCCGCTGGAGCCGATTCTGGCTTGACTAAGCTTCGCACCGATGGCTATCGGTGCCGAACTGTATTGTCCACTGGCGTCGGCTCCGATCGGCTCCGACACCCATGTGGCACAGGCATCGGTGTCGGCCCGATCGGCTCCGACACCGTTATTTGGTGGCTGTATCGGCTCCAGCTGGAGCCGATACATCGAGGCGCTCTGTCGGCTCCGAGAAGTCGGCTCCGACAGGATCCGTAGTATCGGCTCCGATGGCTCATTCCCGGAAGAGGTCGGGGGCTCCTTCCTTGGGGCCGGTACTTTCGGCTCCCGCTTCACCTCTTCTGTCGGAACGGAGCCATCGGAGCCGATCTTCAAGGTCATCCAGGTTGTCTGACCATGACCTAGAGAGAGTGGTCAGCAGATTGCTCAAGTCACAGGTACTGGCCCAAATGCTTCACAGTCCGTCTCAGCAGACGACTGTTGGTCCACACCCCGTTACAGTTCCTCCTTCAACTCTACCCCAGAGCTTGGAGTTGGAGTCTTCGGGCATGGTTACTGCTACGGCTGGAGGACGGATACCCCCTTCTGTTCCTTCAGCCTCTACTCTTATCTCCTCTTCCTTAGAGGGATTCGTGGTCGGGCTTCCATGGTCTCCTCCGAGGGGTGAGTGGCATCGACCCTTGTCCAACCCGCTCTTCCCCTTGGAGCCTCGGCCTGGTGAGCTCGGCTCCGACATCTGCCTCGGATGCTTCCCTTCGTGGTCCCTGGAGTTCCTAGCTCTTCGAGCGGGTTCTCTCGGACCTGCCTGGGAGGGAGCATTCGAGGTGATGAAGAGTGTACTGGCCACTGGTATCAGTCAGCAGTCTCTTCCCGTAGCTCCTCCCTCTATTGTACCTGTTGACATCTCTGCCACTTCTCTTGCTACAGGACCCAGAGATCCTCCGCCTCAGGTTTCCCCATTGGGAATTTCCCCCTCTTCCGAGGATTCTCCTGATGTTTCGGGAGATCCTCCTAGGAAGAGGACTTGTAAGAGGAAGCATGTAGACTCCCTGAGTCTGTCACGTCGGATACTGACTTTGATGAGTCAGAGGGATCCCCTAGATCCCCCTCTGAGGATGTCTCCTTTTCAGACATCCTAGAACTTCTGAAACAGAGGGGAAACTGGCCCACCAACAATCCCTCTGAGGATGAGTCAGTATACCTAGAGGCGCTTGGATCTCGGCCCTCCACCTCCTGGGTGTCTCCGCCTTCGACCCCTTATGCAGGTTATTGCACTAAAGGCGTGGACAGCTCCTGACTCTGTAGAGCCAGTCCCTAGGAGGCCTTCTAAATTTATCACTGCCCCTAGTGACAAACAATTCCTTACCAAGGGTGTCCCCGCTGATGCCATGGTGGTGGCTGCGGCCACCAAAAGGAACTTGCAGATCCTTCCGTGCCTGGCCCATCCTCCTAATAAGGACTCTAGGACCATGGATAGGTACGGCAAGCGGATGTTTTCCTCAGCGACCTTTGCTATGCTCGCTGAATTATCTTTGTCACTTCACCAGACTCCAGAGAGATATCCTGAAGGAGCTGGGAGAAGTAGTTCAGGATCCTACAGCTGCAGGGGCTCAAGAAAAGATTGCTTCGCAGCTAGGAACCCTCAATTCCATTGCTAACTCCTCCATGCGGCTAATATCTTATGCTGCGGATGGAGCGAGTAGAGCCGCAGGCACAGGTGTGGCTCTTAGACGCCAAGCCTGGATGCGGCTATGTGATTTTATGGATCCCTTTAAGGCGCCCTTCACAAATTCTCCCTTTGATGGGTCAGCTTTGTTTGGCCCTCAGGTGAAGGAGACCTTGACCAGGTGTGAGCAGGACGGCAAGACTCTTTCTGCTGTTGGAGTCCGTTTTCCACCCCTTCTAGGCCTTATCCCAAAGGACAGAAGGGTGGGAAGATGTGGTTCCAGAATCCCAAGGAGTCACGCCGATTCACGTGGTCAGTTTACCCCTAGAGGCAGAGGGGGTAACAACAACAGACGCCTAGAGGCAGAGGGGGTCCAAGAACCAGGGAAACAGGGAGCCTCTCTCTGATAAGCCCTTTCAGCATCCCTGAGGTGTTGCCCGGCTGTCCCTCCTTGGAGGCAGTCGGGGAAGATTATCACTGTACCCAGAAGCCTGGCATTCCCTCACTCAAGACAGATGGGTACAGTCGATCATATCCAAGGGTTACATAATTCCTTTCGAGGAAAGTCCTTCCCTCAAGTTCCCTTCCAGATGTACCACCCGGTCTAAGGGACATTGCAGAGTTAGAAATCGCAAAACTACTGCAAAAGAGCCATTCAGCCAGTTACAATAGACCATTCAGAGCCCGGAATCTACTCAAGGTTCTTTTGGTCCCCAAAAGACGGGAGACTGGAGACCAATATTGATCTCAGCAGACTCAACAAGTCTGTCAGGAAGACAAGATTCAATGGTCACTCTTCAGTCAATTCTGCCCTTCTTACAGAAGGACAACTGGATGTGCTCAATAGATCTTCAGGATGCGTACTATCACATCAAAATTCACAGACGCCCAGGAGATTTCTCCGCTTCGGCTGGGGTCCAGTCATTTCCAGTTCAGAGCCCTGCCCTTTGGTCTCACTACAGCCCCCAGAGTGTTCACCAAATGCATGGCAGTGGTCACGGCTCACCTGAGACGCCAAGGATTCCAGGTGTTTCCAGATCTCGACGACTGGCTCCTGTCAGCCACCACCAGGCATCAGCTTATACAAGCCAGGGATTACACAATAGACCTTTGTTCTCATTTGGGCATCTCAGTCAACTTCAAAAGTCATCCTTATCGCCCTGCCAGTCTATTACCTTCATAGGCGCAAACTTAAACACTGTTCGGATGTCAGCTACCCTTACCGAACAAAGAGTTTCAGACATTCAGACTCATGTCAGGATCATTCTGGCCAGCAAGAAAGTACAGGCCAGAATGGTTCTAAAGGTATTAGGTCTCATGGCTGCGCCATTACTCTTCTTCCCCTGGCTCGATTCTACATGCGCCTCCTTCAGTGGATGCTGTTCACACAGTGGTCATACCAGCAACTCCCAATGCGCCACCAGATTCTGGTGACACAAACATGCAAAGAACATCTTGCTTGGTGGATCACATCGCCTCAGGTTCACCAAGGCAGGTGCTTTGTACCTCCGTCCCCGAGTAGCCACTGTCACCACGGATGCCTCCCTGATCGGGTGGGGGTCATTATCAGGGCAGGATGGTTCATGGACGTGGCAACCGCTCGAGTACCATCTGCACATAAATGTCCTGGAGATGAGAGCAGTGCTTTTAACGCTGCAAGCCCTCAACGACTTTCTTCCCGTAGGGACAATTGCAGTCCACACAGACAACATGTCTGTAGTTTGGTATATCAACAAACAGGGCGGAACCAAGTCCTACCCCTTGTGTCGAGAAGCGCCAGACTATGGCAATGGGCGATCTCCTCTCATCGGTTTCTGGTAGCAACGCATATCCCTGGGAAAACCAACATTATAGCGGACAGATTGAGCAGAGCTATTCTCATGCCTCACGAGTGGTCTCTCAAGCAATCCATAGCGGAAGAGATTTTTCTGGAATGGGGTCGCCCATGTTGCGATCTTTTGCTACTCCCCAAAACAGCAAATGTCCAGACTTCTTCAGCCTCTTCCTCTATCAGGCCATCCCCCAGAGACGCTCTGACCCAGGATTGGCCCCAGGGACTTCTTTTATGCCTTCCTCCATTTCCTCTGATCCCTCAGGTGATCCAGAAAGCTACCGCTTTGGGAGCCAAATTCATTCTCATTGCCCCTTACTGGCCTCGACAAGTTTGGTTCCCGCTCCTCCATCATCACCTTTTGGTGCAGCCGTGGCATCTGGACCCAGTGCCAGATCTACTGATTCACCAATCCGGTCAGCTGCACCGGTCAATTCCTTCTCTCAACCTCACAGCATGGTTGCTCCACTTCCTTCCTTAGCCAGGCTTCCTTTGATCTCTAACCCAGTTAGAGATATCATAGTAGCTTCACTAAAATCCTCTACCAGGAGGATTTACACAAGCAAATGGAACGTTTCTCTTATTGGGCTAAGGCCCAAAATATTGATCCTTTTACTGCCCCTGTTCAGGCAGTTCTGGACTTCTTAGCAGAGATTTTTCATGCAGGCTCCTCTTCTTCCACAGTCAGAGTTCAGTTGGCTGCTATTTCTAATTTTCATGTCGGGATAGCAGATCATAATATTATGTCCCATAGGCTCTGCAGGGCCTTCTTGAAAGGAATTTTCCTACTAAAGCCTCCAATCAGGAATCCTCCTCCTCAGTGGGATCTAAATTTAGTGCTGACATCCTTGATTCTTCCGCCCTTCGAGCCAGCTGTTTCTTGTTCCCTAAAATATCTTTCTTGGAAAACGTTATTCCTAGTGGCTATTACATCTGCCAGGAGGGTGTCTGAACTTCATGCTCTTCGGTTCGACCCCTATTTGATTTTTCACAAAGACAGAGTATCTTTGAGAACTAATCCATCCTTTTACCTAAGGTCGCTTCAAAAACAATCTGAATCAATCCATTGATCTCCTGTATTTTTCCTAACTATTCAGATAGAGCTGAACAAAAGCTACATTATCTTGACGCCCACCGTCAGCTTAGATATTATTTGGACAGAACAAAAAATTTAGAAAATCTGATCAACTTTTTGTTTCCTATGCGGATAATAAAAAGGCCTTCCTGTTTCTAAAGTGACTTTGTCCAGATGGCTTTCTTCGTCATCACTGAAATTTATACGATCAGGGGAAAACAGCTGTGCTCAAAACCTAAAGCACATTCAACTAGGAGTTTAGCTACTTCTACAGCCTTTCAAGCTAGACTGCCTTTGGACACTATTTGTGCAGCGCCACTTGGGCCACTCCTCACACTTTGTTTCCCATTACAAATTGGACTTGGCCTCCAGGGACAGAGCCAGTTTTGGCTCTACAGTCCTCAAGAGTTTGTTCCATTGAGCCACCCAGGATAGAGGTGCTAGGGACGCGGTCCCATCAAGCAAGAATGAAGGCGAGATTGACAACTTAACATTAAGAAGTTATGTACCTACCATAACGTTCCATGTTAGTTGTCTTCTCTCGCCTTCTTTCTTGCGACCCTCCCTCCTTCCCCCTGGCCTGGACAGACCTTGTATAAGAAATTATTATGCTAAAGACCATTCAGACCTGGTCCTTTTTCCATCTGTAAGTTTCTTCTTCCTTTGGGAAGTATTTTATGCTTGGTGTTATTGCCCTTTGTCAACAAACGAGATCTGGGTACTTACTGCCTTGCATCATGGGATATGGGGCTGCCTCGAGCTGGTAAAAGGAGTTCTCGAGCTAAAGCAAGTGCCGAGTCGGAGCCGAGGATCGGCTCCGAACCCATCAAGCAAGAAAGAAGGCGAGAGAAGACAACTAACATGGAACGTTATGGTAGGTACATAACTTCTTATTCTCGTGCCTCTGTAGTCCTCCCTTATTAGACCTGTAATTGAATGCAGTGGTCTTTTTGGCATGTATCTGTCCAAAAGTATGGATAGACCTGAAAGGAGGCAGAGTTTCCTCACAAATAAACTCCTGGACCTGTGATCCATTTCCTAAGCAAAACACCTAAGACACTTTTTCTCTGTCCACTCTCTCTGTTACAGGCTTCTCATGTGTGACTTCTGTCTGGCCCACATGACCCCAAATGATCCTATTCTGAGTAACCTCCTGTATATTCGCAAAACCATCAACGCTATGTTCACTGCTGTTAGTGACCTTAAATGTTCATTGCAACATAAACTGGACCTGCTGGTGTGATAGATACCTCACTCAAAGAATTACTGTCCTCTGGAACAGATTCCTAAGCAAAGTAATTCCCCTTTATCTTCAAATATAACTTGGATGAATGGCTATCTAACTGTAGATAAGTACTCTGTCTAATCCCAGTGGCTAGGCTACAAAGTATCTATTCAGTCAGTTGCCTAGTAATAACATATTCACCCGTGTCACTGTTGACAGTTAACCACCTAACAGTTTGTCATTACCACTAACCATATCACCATATTGGCACATTGAAACAGACAATCCCTATGTAGTGTTCACTTATTCATATTCCTCCTTATGTCCACCTCCCACGTTAAAAAAAAAAAAAAAAAAAAGAATAGCTTTACCGATAGAAATCCTACCTTTTCTCAAACATCCATAAATCTACTTGGTACATACTTCATATGAAAAACTACTACAGAACATGGGAGATATTTACAGTGTCTCAGGTTCCACCACTCTGTACTTGCCAATCATGGTCTAGTATGCCAAAAGCTCTTAACGGCTTAATTTGATCTTTGCAGCATTAACAACTAGAGAATCATATTCAAAACATGGAGTTTCTTTGCATAAGCTATATATAAGCCACAGGTATAACAGAGTCCTACTTTTACTGTTTTATTTTAATCTGCCAACATACTCGTATCCTCATGGCAGTGGACCAGGCATTGTCTTCACTACAGGGTAGTGCTCCTAGTGAATAATTATCTGTAGCCTGAACCATAAATTGGTAAGTCAGTGCAACTCCACAAACCAATTCCGAATCAACTAGATCATTGCCCAGATTACAGTAAGCTCTAAAACTAAACACTGTACAAGTTGTTTGCATGTCCTCACCCCATCCACTCCCTTAATTAACCCAGTTCTCTTGGATGACTTTACACTTCAGTGGCTAAGCCATAACAAATTCAGGATAGAAGGTTCAGTGTGTTTTCTTTGTACATGCCATCTTGTACCAGTTATTCATTTTCAGCCTGACATTTCACCACTAGTGTTATGCTCGTAGTTTTAAGTGTCCCTTTATTGCACCTCTTCCAGAAGTCATATCTTTCTCCACTTTCCTCAACCATCAATCAGTTCTGCCCCCTTAGTAAAATCACAGAAAAATCATCTCGTAATAGTTTCTATAGAAAGATTTTTTGAAAAGTACTTACCTCTGTGAGGTAACAAACATACATTTTGGCCTGGATTTAGTACAGCTAGGCAAATGTTTTCTATGATAAAACGGATTAATTTTGAAAACAAACACTACTCTGGAGGCCTCTTCATTGATGATGATTTTTTTGAGGCCGTAGATAGTAACTTTCAGACTTGTTTCAAAGATGCAAAAAAAAAAAAAAATCATACCTTATAGGTGGACCTTGTGTAATCTGAGGAGCAAGCTTCTGTTCTCGATATGGCTTTATGCCAGAGTGCCACACGATACAGTTTTAGAGCTGATTCACTTCTCTTTCTGTATTGACTCCCATCCCTTGGTCCTTGTTTTAAATTGCAGAATATACACTTACTGTGCTGTATAGCAAAAGTAATACCACAGTATGTTTATGCTGCTGCCATACTAAATGCAGGACCACAGCAGAATTCTCTTCCTTTAGAAAATTCTGTTTAGTGTCTTTCAGCTACAGTTCCTCTCTCTCTCCAACTTTTTTTGTTACTCCATTTTACTGTTCTTCCAGAAAATGCCATGTAACACATTAAATGGTACAGTCAATAAGTACAAAGCAGGGAATTGTATGAAAGGTTTCATCACTCAGATAAGTAATAGTTTCACTCCATGTGTACAATGTATGACTTGAGCTACCAGCAGTTTTGTTACTGGCAGAACTTACATCGTCAGGTGCTGGGATAGCTGTGAATTTTTGTGACCAGTCATCCAAAGACCATTCAGGTAGACCAATTTTTGTGTCAGTGCTGCTGCCTTGTGTGCATTCGAGAACAGTGTTCATCACAGTACTTGGAAGTTTCACTGTTGTCTGGGTGTGATAGACAGATGATGTAGTACAATTTTTGGCTCCAAAGTCTTCAAAGTGCAGTAAGGTGCTCATGTATGCTGATTGTGTGTGTGTGTGTGTGTGTGTGTGTGTGTGTGTGTGTGTGTGTGTGTGTGTGTGTGTGTGTGTGTGGCTGGTGCAAAATATGACACCAAGTCTTGTACTGCTCCACCTGGTTTAGCAGCAGCACATGAAGAGGCAAAAAGTCCCTGAATTTTTTTCTTGGGCAAAGACCACCCCTTTCCCAGAGTGATTCTTGTCACTGTTAGTTTGGACCTTAGGAAGCATTAAGGTAACAAGTCACGTGCTTCTTTCAAGAGTAAGGATGTAAAGATGTGCCATTCCCCTTTCTGTTCTCAATCATCACCAAGTTGCATTATCACCCCACCAGCTCTGAGTAACTTCGTATGCATCCACCTACCACTAAGTTAGCTTCTGTTACGTTAAACTCAAAACTGTATCAAATTCCTGAATCTCTAGTTTAGTAGTGAGGGACTATCAGCTCCACATTTAACTTGTTGCCCTTTCCCTCAGCATCATCTGCTCTTACTGGCATCCACCCAACACATGCAAATGTGATCGCACACACACACACACACACACACACACACACACACGCACACACACACACACACACACACACACACACACACACCTGATACTTGTTATTGTCTGTCACTGTACATCTAGTGAAATTATTTAGTTATTTGACATTTGTTTAGTGGGAAAGTCTGACTGGGCCAGAAAGTACCCATTTTCAGTGGAGTCCCAGGGAAGAGAAGCTGCATGATCACAATGTTTCAGAAATCAATTGCAGATTTTTAAAATTCCTCTTGGTGAGCATTCCCCATGGTAGAATGTTCTCCAGTTCTATCTAACCACCTCCCATTTGTAAACTTGACTTGCAACAAAGATACTGTGTCCATTCCAGTGATCGAGACCCATCTAAATCAAGCAGCTGCTCTTTTCAACTGCAGTGATAATGTATATTCTAAGGTTAGACTTAAAAAAGAGGGTTAAACTTATTTGTGTATATTATTATTTATTTGGGAACCTCCAAACACTGGATCCTATCCAATTCGGCTTTAAGGGCAGATCTTGCCTCTTGAACCTGGTCGACTTCTTTGAAACAGTCACCAAGGCCATAGATGAAGGGAAGGTAGTCCACACAGCCTACCTGGACCTCGCAAAAGCCTTCAACACAATACCCCACTCGGGCATCATAAATAAGCTCACCAGCTTAAATATCAACCCCTATGTCACAAGATGGGTTGCAAACTAGCTCAGGGATAGAACCCACATGATCAGAATTGCAGGTGCCATGTCAGACTCTAAACCAGTTACAAGTGGCGTCCCACAAGGCTCAGTCCTGGGACCTCTGTTGTTCGGTATATATTTCTCTGGGGTACAGGCTAACATGGGAGGACTATGGCTGACCAAGTTCGCAGATGACTGCAAACTGGGTGCCATAATCGACTCACCGACTGATACAAGCATCCTCCAAAAGGGTCTCACAGAGACGGATAACTGGTGCCAGAGCCATGGCCTAAAGCTAAATGCCAAAAAGTGCATAGTCATCCCCTTTGGAAAAAACAAAGTGCCCACAAATTACCACATAGGTGGTAATCCATTAAGTACGGAAGAAGTAATTAGGGATTTGGGGACCCAAGTAGATAGCAATCTCTCCTTTGACAATCATGTTGCCAAAGTGGTTAGAAAGACCTTCTATATAAACCACCTTATTACGAAAGGGTTCACATCTAGATCTAGAGAGGTCATTGTGCCCCTCTACTCATCAGGCCCATAATTGAATATAATGCCCCATTTGGGATGTACCTTACCCGACACCTGCAGCAACTGGAAAGACCCCAAAAGTACCTCACCAAGAGGATCATAGGACTCAAACAGATGCCCTATGCAGTTAGGCTAAAGAAACTCCAGCTCTACTCAGATGTCCCTCAAGAATGCAACTGCAGTCATAACATGTGGGTTGTCCTGCCTCAGGCAGCCCTCGGTCGGCCGGATTCCAAAGTCTGGGTCCGACGTCGGCTGATGTCGCATTTCTCTCCGACGTCAGAGCGGCTGGAGTATATAAGCATCAGCCGACGCCATTTTCTTTAGTCTTTCTTGCCGCGCGGTGCCCGAAGTAGAAGCGGTTCGCAAGTGCCGGTCGGTCAGCTCCTGTATTCTACGAGACCGATGTCAGAAATTACTGAAAAAGTTAACAATTGTCTTTTTTGTGGTAAACAAATACCTCATAAGGATTTCCACTCTTACTGCCTCCCTTGCCTGGGCCCAGACCACGACGTCTCGGCCTGTGTAGCCTGTGCTCGCTTCAACAAGCGCACTCAGGCGCCGGGCGGAGTTCGCTGAAGATTTTTTCGGCGATAAATTTGCTTACACCATGCCGTCGGATCTTCCGACATCGTAAACGCCTAAAAAGCGAAAAGACCGGGACCGACATTCTCAGCCCGCATCTACCACCGACTCCACGCCAAAACCTAGCGCGAGTGCTCCGGTTCCCTCTGAGACGGTCTCTCCACCGCTCCGAACCGAAGACACCGCATTACCAACGACTCCGATTCCAGACATTACTCCGCCAGTTATAGATTTTCCTCCGGATACCGAAACTGAGGAAATGCCCGAGACCATTGCTGTGGACAAGGTCACTCCGGCACGTGGAGCTGCCAGGCCTCCTATGGCCATGTCTGTTAAGGCCTACACTAGGGTTAAGGCAGCCAGCAAAACAAAGCATATTACTTCTAAATCCTTACCTCAGCCGACTCCGGAGACACAAATTATGTCCATGGCTGCTGATTTAATTTCCATGATTAGAGGTTCACAGGCCCATCCTGAGAGAGCATCCCAGCCTCCTCCTGATAAAGGCCCGGGTTGAACCCTCTGACCCTACTCCTTCAGATGAAGACTCTGAGGGCTCTGTCCACTCTGATAGCCAGGAAGAGCTCTTCCAGACCTATGAGGATTCGGATGCAGAAGATTCCATCCCTTCGGCCTCCCCTCCTGAGGATATTTCCTTTGGGGAAGTTCTGCACACCATGAGGGAACATTTCAAGTGGCAAGGACAGGAATATTCTGATTCTAGGAAACGCCTTAGGACTTTCCTTAAGAAGCCTCAGCACAGGCCCTTAGCTATTCCTCCTGTACTTGATGTTCTGGATGATTTGTATTCTGACTCTAGTGCTACCCCTGATTCTCTTCCTTCTGCTCCTGCCAAGCCAGACAGGTATTACAGGGTCCCTGAAACTCATTCCCATTTATTCAGGGCCCATACCGCTGATTTGGAAACTATTTCACAGGGGCCTAAAGGAGTTTCAGCCTCCACCTCAAAAAATCCTTTGCCCTCCAACAGGGAAGCGAGGTCATTAGAGAGATGGGGTAAAAAGGTTTACACATCCACTACCTTATCTATGAGAGCTTTAAATTGCCTTTTTCATATGTTACAATATCAGGATTATCTCTTAGAAGATTTACAAAAAACATTAGCTTCTCCTGATCCTTTAGACAGGAAGACTTTGCAGGAAGCTGTACATAACACTCAGCAAGTAAGCAATCACTTCCTGCAGTGTGGATATGATGCACTAGAAGCTTCATGTAGGGCAGCTATGACAGGGGCAGTGATTCGTAGACATGCTTGGTTAAAAGATCAACCTCTACCAGATCATGTAAAAGCAAAGCTTCTGGATGCACCTTTGGAAAAGAACAAGCTTTTTGGTGCAAATGCTAAGGATGTCTTAAAGACCATCGAAGAAAAAGCAAAATCAGTTCAGACTGTGAAAGATTTCCTCCAGGTTCAACCCCCCCAGGTTCAGTAGGAATTGGCCTTCAAAAAACTGGTCCTTTCCTAATCCAGAAAAGTTTCAAAGGGGTAAGAACAGATGTGGCCGAGGAAGAGGCCAATACAGAGGCCCTCACATGGGACGACAATGGCAGCCAGGAAACCAAAGAAGTGATGCTGGGGTTTCACCTGCCCAACAACCACAAACTCAATGACTTTCCTCTACTAACCGCCTACCAGGGAACAACTAGAAGCTCCCTTGGGCGGGAAATTATCTCTGTTTGCAGAAAACTGGCACAGACTGACAAAGGACAAATGGATTTTGGACATTATAGACCGAGGGTACAGGTTTCATTTTCATACCTTACCAAGAAAACAAGGCATGCCAAACCTACCACAAAATCAGAGGGCAGAGGCTATCAAGCAAATCACTCTGCTGACTCGAATGAAAGCAATAGAAAGAGTTCCACAACAAGAACAAGACCAGGGGTTTTACTCAAGACTGTTCCTTGTTCCAAGAAAAGAATCTCAATGGAGACCAATACTGGACTTGTCCGCATTAAACACCTTTCTCATAGTACCAAAGTTCAAAATGCTGACTCTACAGCAACTCCTTCCCATGCTGGGCAAGGAGTCGTGGCTGATTACTCTGGACCTCAAGGAGGCATACCTGCATGTCCCTATCAGACGCAGCTGCAGAAGATACCTCAGATTTCTTGCAGGGCCAGAGCATTATCAATTCTCAGCATTGCCATTTGGCTTATCTACTCCGCCCAGAGTATTTACAAAATGCCTGGCTTCAGTGATTGCTCATTGCAGGCTCCAGGGAATACAAATTTACCCGTACCTGGACGACTGCCTCATACAAGCGGACGACAAATTGATGTTGACAAAAAACCTGGATTATGTCATACGATTACTTCAAGCTCTGGGATACACAGTCAACTTCCAAAAGTCAAGACTGCAGCCATCCCAGCAAATAATCTTCTTAGGAGCCAAACTAGACACAGCCTCTCAGATGGCTTACCTAACAGAAGACAAGCAAGAGAAGTTAACTCATTACTTCAGAGGTTTAGCAAAACTCACCCAGATGACCACAAGGAGATTCCTACAGGCCCTGGGTTACATGGCATCCTGCATTCTACTGGTTCCATTAGCAAAACTACACATGAGAAAGCTTCAATGGTACCTAAAAAGCATTTGGTCTCAGCACAGCAACAACTTGGAGACAATCATACCACTCATTCCATGCCTACAAAAGGAATTCCTATGGTGGGCCTCGGTGAGCCAGGAAAACACAGGTATGTCATTCAAAAAACCACAGATAACACAGACCATGACTACAGACGCCTCAGACCTTGGATGGGGGGCGCACACGGAAGGCAGGTGTATACAAGGACAATGGTCTCCAAAGGAAACACATCTGCATATAAACCAAAAGGAAATGCTGGCAGTGATGCATGCCATCGAGGCTTTTCAACACCAACTCCAGCAAGGCCATTTAATGATACGGACAGACAACACCACTGTAATGTGGTACGTAAACAAGCAGGGGGGCACCCACTCTTATCCCCTTTGCAGACTGACAATGCAGCTTTGGGAGAAATCACTGAGCCTAAACATCCAGTTACAATCCCAGTTTTTTCCAGGAAAAGACAATGTGTTGGCGGACAGCCTAAGCAGGAATTTCACAGATCCACACGAGTGGAGGTTACATCCGAAGGCCTTCAGACAACTCACTTCGACATGGGGCAAGCCAGAAGTGGACCTATTTGCCTCTCACCTCAACCATCTTCTACCAAAATTTTGCACAAGGACATACCATCCAAAAGCTTGGAAAATAGATGCCCTCTCATTCAACTGGAACTGCCTAGCAATCTATGCATTCCCACCTCTACCACTGATGACCTCAGTATTACTAAAGATCAAAGCAGAGAAGCCCAAGGGAATCATAATAGCTCCGGATTGGCCAAGACAACACTGGTACCCACTACTACGGAGCATATGTCACACCAGGAAGCGGGCCCTCCCTCAGTGGCCTCTACTTTTGACTCAGCACAATTTCGAAACACTGCATCCAAATCTTCAGACACTGCAGCTAACAGCCTGGGAGATCCCATAAATAACTTCAGCTTATCTCTCTCCAAGGAAGTTCAGCGGATACTAATAGAGGCTCGAAGACCATCCACCAGAAAGATTTACTTAGCAAAGTGGAAAAGATTCAGCAATTGGAATACCAGCAAGGGACATGATGCATCATTGTTGAACATCCCACTCATCTTGGAATATTTGGCAGATATGTTAAAGAACGGCCTCCATATTCTCCCATAAAGATACATGCATCTGCTATTTCAGCTAAATACAACACTGATCCTCC
This sequence comes from Protopterus annectens, assembly GCF_019279795.1. Taxonomy (NCBI): domain Eukaryota; kingdom Metazoa; phylum Chordata; order Ceratodontiformes; family Protopteridae; genus Protopterus; species Protopterus annectens. The sequence goes on from NC_056743.1 coordinate 266,596,999, forward strand.
TGTTTTCTCTCACCCCTTACTAAGACAATTCCTCAGGGGAATCAAGAACATTAAGCCACCAAGAAAGGCCCCAGTGCCAGCCTGGGACCTCAATTTTGTCTTAGAAAAACTGACTCTACCTCCTTTTGAGCCAGCAGCTTCAGTTGACCTGCAATTTCTCTCTTGGAAAACAGCTTTTCTGTTGGCAATTACCTCAGCAAGAAGGGTTTCGGAGCTACAGGCCCTAATGGCAATACCACCCTTTATTATTTTCCACAGAGACAGGGTTTCATTAAGGACCAACCCTACCTTTATGCCAAAGGTGGTATCTAGGGTTTCTCTAAATCAAGCCATTCATCTGCCTGCTTTCTTCCCCAATCCTGAGAATAAGGGGGAAAGACATTTGCATACCTTGGACATTCACAGACAACTTCGATACTACCTGGACAGAACCAAGGTCAGTAGGAAGTCTGAACAACTTTTGGTAGCTTACGCCCCTGCAGTCCAAGGAAAAGCAATTTCAAAACAGACTATTTCTAAATGGATTGGACATTGCATCAGATTCTGTTATTCCTTTCATGGAAAGACTGTTCCAGCCAATGTCAGACCACATTCCACCAGAGCTACAGCCACCTCTACAGCATTCTTAAGAGGGGTGCCTACCAAGGACATTCTAGAAGCTGCTACATGGAGCTCCGTGCATACATTCTCCAAACACTACAAATCTCCCTCTATATTCCAGATCCAGAGCAGGCTTTGCTTCGGCAGTCCTGCAGGGTTTGATTGCCACACCATCCCTTTCCTAGAGCATACCTCCTCCCCCAGCTAAGCTATGGTATTCTACCCACATGTTATGACTGCAGTTGCATTCTTGAAGGACATAGTACAGTTTTGTACCTACCATAAATGTAGATGTCTGATAGACATGCAACTGCAGTCGGATTTTCCCTCCCTCCATACCCCTCTATGCCTAGGGTCCACTCCTATCCCTGTTATTCTTAGCTGGGGATATCTGTTATGGTGTATTTGTTTTATTGCTCATTTATTTGTTTGGAATCCTGTTTTTGTCTTCCAATTTGATTACAGCCTTCCTTGGAGGGCACCTGGCATCTGGGGCAAGAAACACTGAAGAAAATGGCGTCGGCTGATGCTTATATACTCCAGCCGCTCTGACGTCGGAGAGAAATGCGACATCAGCCGACGTCGGACCCAGACTTTGGAATCCGGCCGACCGAGGGCTGCCTGAGGCAGGACAACCCACATGTTATGACTGCAGTTGCATGTCTATCGGACATCTACATTTATGGTAGGTACAAAACTGTACTTTGCTTACTGCCTACTCAGAGGCGATCTGTGCCTGACGTATAAAGCCATGTCCAACCCAGAATTAATGGACATGCTCCACCTCAGGAAATCCAAATCCCTTAGAGCTACATGCTCCAGGGACTTAAACCTCAGCACAGAAATAAATGGGACATGCTGGAGGGACAGATTCATATCCCAGAGGCTCCCCTCGCTCTGGAACAAAATCCCAATCCATGTTAGGCAGAGTCCCTCAATGACCCTCTTCAAGAGAAATCTTGACGAGTGGATGGGAGATTGTAGGTTTACCCCTGGGATCTCTTCTGTGTCCCTACTAGACAGAGTCACAGTAAACTAACCTCAAAAGGGCTATCTTCTGTGACCTACTATACAGAGGCACAGCCAACTAATCTAAAAGGGTGGCGAAAGCCAAACACACTCTGGCTAGGCTTATAAATGCCCTAGGGCAGATAGCCTAGTATCAACCTATGAACCTATGATTATTTATTTTTTGGGAGAGCAAGCCACCTGAAACACGAGTTACCCACCTCCTTCTTTGTTTGGTTACTTCTGTTCCCCTAACCACCACAGAAGACACCTCTGACTCTCTCAGACATTTCTGTATGCCTAGCCATTCTACTAAGTGATATACATCCCATATAAAGTTAATTTCTTTCCAGTACATCTGAAAAACTTCAGAACATCACAGTCGGCAATATCAGTTACAATTGGCACAGTACCTGTCTACATGTACTTCTCCATTTACTTTGCACAAAGTGATACTTTTTTTTCCTCACGACCTGCGTGCTGGAAACTCTCGTTCTCTACCATACTCACTGCATTAGAAACTAAGCAAACTACCAGGCCCCCATTTCTTCATACATCTGGAGCTAGGCTATATCTATACTCTGTAACTGCAGATGCCATTTTTAAAATCCCTCTCTAAGTGTTCCGTGTGGTAGAATGTTCTCCAAACAGTCTTCTCTTCATTCCAAGCTGTTATGCATAGCTATCTAAACTGTAATCCTCTTGCTGCAACTTTATTATTGTAACAAGTTTTTAACTATGGTGACTTGCATGTGGCCAAGTCTGTTGAACGCAAAGTACTTGGAAATCCTAACAGGAACGGCATGGTATCTCTAGCAGATAATACTGTACAAACTTGAATGTAACTGTGTAATATGCTAATCTCTTTAGGGGTAAATGTTTTTCTAGTACAGTGCTAATTGCTTAGTAAACTGTTATCCGGAATCAACTTGTACAACGACTCTTGATTAAATATACTTTGACTGTTATTGCTTGTATCACAGAGCATTGTTAATATTGAGATACAATTACGTGAACACTAAATAGCAGTGTGCAATAGTAGTACCTAACACCATAAAGATACCAAATCTTTTTACGATACAAAGCTGTTTTTACTCTGTTTCATTAGTAGTGACTAACCATTGCTAGCATAATCTGTAACATTTGAACATTAAACAGAATTTCCTTATATAGTTAATGTTGCTAAGCTAACAAGTTACCTGTCTACTCAACTGTTTTTACTGTTAGACTACACTAATTGTCAAAAGTGTTTTAACACTAAACAGCTGTACAAATTTATGGTGTATCACTCTTAATATTATATTGGTATCTTACATTACCTGTAAACTGGCTCCTACAAGTTCGTATAGTATGTGCTCAGTACTGATTATAACCTAGTACACTGTTGCACCTTTCAGGCAGAAAGATGTACGATGAGACAAACTACTATGGCAAATTAACTATAGTCACGTGATATCCAAGTGCAGTCTCTAAGTTGTGTGAATAAAATATAAGTAACTTTTTTTTTTTTTTGTATACAAATCATTTTTTTCTCTAAACTTTATCCTCCTTCTATTGGTGTTTATTGTTCATCTTGTAGTCTTCACTTTCGTATTCAAATTCCTAGTTTTATCTAACCACCTCCCAGTTGTAAACTCAGCTTGCAACAAAGAATACTGCCTCCATTCCAGCGGTTGGGGCCCATCAAGCAGCTGCTCAATCCAGCTGCAGTGATAACATATGTTCTAAGATTAGACTTGTAAAAGAGGGTTAAACTTATTGTGTATTACTTTTTATTTTTTGGGAGAGCACACCACCTGGAACACGATTTACCCATCTCCTTTTTTTGTTAGTTTATTTCCGTTCCCCTAACCACCACAGAAAGACAACTCTGACTCTTTCACAGACATTTCTATGTGCCTAGCCATTCTACTAAGGGATATTTATCCCATATAAAGTTATTTTTTTCCAATACGTCTGAAAAACTTCAGAACATCAAAGTCAACAATTTAATTTTCAGTTACAGTTGGCACAGTACTTGTCTACAGGCACTACTCCATTCACTTTGGATAGTGTATGGTACTTTTTTTTTTTTCTCATGACCTGAATACTGAAAACTCGCTCTAACTCTCTCAGTTTATCCTCGCTATGCTCGGGCTCACTCCACTCCCCTACCCCACCCCTAAACTCATTTCTTTATACTCTATCCTTATTAACTACTCCCCACTCCTTTCACTTTCGACCCTCCAATTTGATTACAACACCTAATTACTTACACCACACCCATCCTCATTTTCCATTAACATTTAATTAGTCTCAAGCTAACTCGTCAATTTCCCCTCCCCTCAACTCCCAACATAATGTGACACTTTTAGCCAAGTATCCCAATGTTCATCATCCTACTTACTCAAATCACCTCATACCACAACACACTATGCTATTCAAACCCATCTCCTACTCTTGCCTATTCTCTTCACCACTGTAATACAACCACTCCTCCTACATCTCTCCATCACCCTTTACCACTTCCCATTTCCATCTCTACAAAGTCAAAGCTCACTGGCATCTCCCCCACTGACGAATTTAAAGTACTATTCTATGGCCACAACCCACTTCGCTGTTCAACCCCCAAAACCTAGACCTGTTTTCAACTAACCTACAAAGCATTTTCATTAAAACCACAGAACTACATTCCTGGATAGCCCAACACTCTAACCAAGTTTCAATTATGGTTAAAATATGAGGAAACTCCCATGTAGCTAATAACGAAATCCTACCACCCCCCGGCTACAATATATTTAGATTAGATAGTGACAAAAAAGGTGATGGTGTTGCAATTCAGTACTCTGATCTTCTCCATCTCTCTCCCATACCATTACCAAGTTTTCATCCTGCTGAACTAATTGTATTAAACTGTCACTTGAATTCTCACAAAAAAGTTTGCTGTAGCCTCAGTTTGTATCCCACCAGGTAACAATATTCTAATCTTAGAAAATATACCGTCATGGCTGTCTGACAACATATCCTATGAAACTGCCATTCTGGGAGATGTCAACACAGATTAGTCAAAACTTATGGCAGACTCTCCAAATGTTAGTATCAACCTGTATGTCTTCAAACAACTCCTCACATCCCCCACTCATATTAATAAAAACTCTGATTCCACCTCTGTCCTTGATTGGCTACTTACTACAGACCCTAATCTTTACCACAACCCCTGCACCCTACCTGAATTCCTTAGCAACCACATACCTATTCACATCCAAAGGCACTCTGTCCAAATACCTAGATCCCACGTGTGCAGAGCCTACCATAAATTATCCTCCTTTGAAACTGAATAATTTAACTCTAAACTGGCATCCATTAACTGGTCCTTCCTTCACCACCCTCCCCTTAATGAAGCTGTTGAAAATTTTAACCAGATTTTCCTCGACATCTTGGACTCACTTGCTGCCCTAAGAAAAATTAGGATAAAAGCTACCCGTGCACCTTGGCTATCAAAAGAAACCTGTTCCCTCATGTACAAAAGGGATAGTACCTGGAAAACCTGGCAGAAAACCAAATCTCCTACCCTAATGCAAAATTAACCAAATCAAAACGAAAAGTCAAACCAAAAATATAAAAGGCAACTGTGAAAAACACCAACACAGTAGGTAAAACAGTTTATTTAGCGCTTTCATCCACCAAATGGCTGGACTTCCTCAGAATACAAACCAGACACTGAACAAGCATATAAATACCCGCCCAATTAAGGACAATAACACCAAGTAATGAATTCATTGAATAATTGATGCTTAATACATAAAGACAAAAATTAGTGAAATGCCTAATGCTTATAAAACAAATACAAAAATGAAAACCTACACAATACATGACCTGTACATGTTAAATATTTCTTGTAAATCGTAAAAAATATATATGTATAAATGTGTGTGTGTGTGTGTGTGTGTGTGTGTGTGTGTGTGTGTGTGTGTGTGTGTGTGTATATATATATATATATATATATATATATATATATATATATATATATACATATATATATAAAATAAATTGAATATATAAATCTCCTAAGTACATATAAAAAACAACATGAGCAGTACACATAAAATACAAATGTATAAAAAATATGTGTTTAAAATTTTAAATGGCAAATTAAACTTGAGGAGACTAGCAATGGAAATGACATCATTGAGACCTGGAGAACGTGCAGCATTACACCTAAGCTGCCATCTAAGCTCCAGGAATTCAAGAAAAATATCACAGGGACCACCTCTAGGGTCAACATCAACATTATCTAAAACAGAAAATTTAAATGAATGCAAAGGAAAACCCTTTATATGTCTATAAAGGGCATTTCACTCATATTTTTTACTAATGTGATAATCATCTTCTTCTTCTTTTTTCGGCTTTTCCCGGTTAGGGGTCGCCACAGCGGATCAAATGTCCACTCATGATTGGCAGTGGAGTTTTACGGTGTCGAGTTGCCAGCTTGGCGCCCAACCTTCCACCGAAGGTGCACACACACACACACACACACACACACACACACACACACACACACACACACACACACACATGTGCGCACTCCTGCCTAGGGCCAATTTAGAGTGTCCAATCCACCTACAGCATGTCATAATAATGCTGATAAATCCTGTACCTAAACTACTGCAAAATTACAAGAAAATGAGAAACCTTTACAAAAAATGCATTTACCAGGATAAGAAAAACTTTTGTAGTTCAGCACAAACTAATCACCTCTCCAACACTAAAAAATTGTAGTCCGCTATTAATAATGTCCTTCATCCTGGTAACCCCACAACCCCAAATTCCTTCCCTAACAACTCATCCCTGGAGACTGCCACCCTGCTTAATAACCACTACACAGATACTATTCGCAAACTAACTCTGATTACAATTCCACCTCCCCTACTGATAACAAAATGTATTTCTCTCTCATACCTGTCCACACCTCCTATATCAAAGCCCTTCTTAAATAACAACCCTGCTCCCCATCTGCTGATACACTGCCCCCCTCTCAAGCTTGCTGCTGAGTCGAATCCATAGCCTTCCCTATCTCTATGCTAATAAATAGAGCTGTTAAAGAAGGCATAGTTCCAAACATCTGGAAATCTTTTTTTACATTGTACCAATGCACAGAGGAGGTAAGGCCACAGACCCCTCTAACTTTAGACCAATAGCCATTCTATCACCACTTTCTAAAATTCTTAAGTGCATCCACTTTCAACTGCTGAAATACCTAATCCATGAAAACTTCTTAACCCCTACCCAACACAGATTTAAGCCAAACCACAGTACTGCCACTGCCTTCTTATCTTTTACTCACATAGTTGTTGAGGCCAGAAATAATAATCAACTAGACTCCTGTCTCTTCCTTGACCTATCCAAAGTATTTGATACAGTGTGACACTCTAAGCTACTAACAAAACTAGCTGATCTTCTCTCTCCTTCCACTTTGCATTGGTCTTCAAGCTACCTTACTAATAGACTACAATATGTCTGGTGGCTCACTTCCTGCTCCCCTTCTTGCCTGTAAAAACAAGGGCCCCCCAGGGTTCTGTCCAATATTTTTACCAACCATCTTCACTCTGCCTGCAGCCACTCAACTCATAATATGCAGACGAGTCAACCTCATCACCACCTGTAACATGTCACATCTCCACTCACTTGCACAAAACACATTCTTCACCATAGAAAAAATGACTTGATGAAAACCAGCTTATCCTAAACCCGAAAAGAAAAAAGCCTCTTACTCTTCCTACCAAAATCTTCTCCATCTCTTCTCTAAACAACACAGCCATCGAAGTTGATCCATATACTAAACCCCTGGGAACCATAATAGATGACCAACTTAAATTTGATCAGCATATACATCAGTGCATCAAAAAGATGCACCAAAACTGGGATTATTGTATTGAAGCAAAAAAACTCCTTACACCAAACACTAAAGTATCCCTAGCTTGGGCTTTCCTCCTGCCATGCCTTCTCTATGCCACTCCCATCCTAACCAACTTGCAATCCACATTAATCTCCAAACTCGAACAAACATATAATAAAATCACCAGATCTGCAACAAACCAACCCTATAAATCACGCCATTGCATTTCATTAAAAAAAACTGCAGTGGCCAGAATTCCCCCATCAATGTATCTCACAGCTACAAATCGCACACTATTGCTACACAGACTTACTCCCTGCCCCTCCCTCACCTCTCTCGTTCTTACCTCTCTCGTTTTCTTCTACACACCCCACTAGATCTCTCAGAAGCTCTGACCAACAACTGCTTAACTTACACAAACATCGCTAAACTACTTTACAATTACAATGTGTCTGTAGCCTGGAACAGGCCTCCTAACTCTGTTATATCCCAAATACAAATCAGTTCAAAAAACAACTAACTTTTTCTGTTAAGCTCATGAATCTGCCCTTGCCAGGAGCCTCCATGAATCCTCCCATCTCTCCAACCTTTCCTCTCTTCCATTAACTCATTTTTCTCTTCCTCTCTAATAACTTTGACTAGTTTTCTTTGAATCTGCCTTTCTCACAACTTTAAGTAGCTTTACTCAAGTAGCAGTGTGACTACTGTGTGTTCCACTACTACGAAAAACAGTGTAATTATGTATGTAGTTCATCTGTTTTTGTAGATACTGTTACTCTTATAACCCATTGACTCCAAACTGCATTTATATTGTACATTCCACGCCTCATCTGTAAGACATATTCTGCTTATTTGAAATTGCTAGATTCTTTTAAATTCATCTCCGTCTGTTTATTGTAAACTGTTTTTTTGTTTAACTTTTGTGCTTATTCCAAGTTTTACTTTTTTATTTTTTACTGTATTGTACAACTTAGAATGCATGTTCTATGTTCTACAAATGTTTGTATCAAATGTCCTGGAGTTTTTCTTCTCGAGTCTCCACTGTAAGTGGGCTTCTAGCTCAGTTGCACCAACCCAGTTAACAAATGTCAAGTAAATAAATAACAAAGTATCATGTTGCACTACAAAACATAGGAGTGAAAAATGTTATGAGAAAAACTTAGACCAGCAGTTTTGTCAATGGTTTGCTGGGGACAGATGGTCTTACACTGTTGCTGGAGTCAGACTTGAGAACCCCAAAAGTCTTGGGGGGGAGGGGGGGTTAGACAGTCACTAAACGATTACTTTGGCTTGAGATTCTTCATCATTTCTGCTGCTTCTTCAGCAGGTAATGTTGCATTGTTACAGTGTTTCTTACTACAGGGACTTCGGACACAGAATGTGCAAATCTGCCCCGACTTCGATATCCCATCATCACCCCTCCCAAGACCAGGTGGACATCTGTCCCTTAAGGACGTCAGGATGCTCTGTATAAAGAGGGACATCTTCCCACACCATTGTAGATCATTCTTACAGCAGCCCATGACTTGTGTACTGTTTTTGTGCACCCTTAGTTTAGTGCTGTCCTGTCTGCTTCAGAGCTCGGTCATGTAGGTACCCAACTGAGGATATTTTCGTACTACAACTGTATTTTGTTTGTCATTTAATTCTGTCTAGTTTAGAAGAGTGGGATGCCTGTCAAGATATTTCAGAGTATATCTTTTCCTACAATGAAGGCAGGAGTTCTTGTAGTCGGCAAGTCTCACACAGACTATTATAATTTTTTTTTACTGCCTGGAGCACGATACTGAGATTTGGACAGCATTTCAATAGTTTTCATCAAAAACCTTTAAGGAGAAGGGAGTACTGCCTACAAAACTATAAATCAGAAATGATTCAAGCCTTGACTCGTACCGACATAGTATCCTTCACTTTTTCCCTAATCTCGGATGAACTTATAAAACATGATTACAAGCAAATCTGAGTACAAGACATTCAGGGACCCTGTAAGTATGACAGTTGCATCCAGCATTCTTTCTTGACTCCAGAACATGGTTCATGGTGAGGTGCTTTAGCAGCCCCTGTCCCACGAAGAATCTGAGGCACTTGAAGCATCTTTACAGGCCATCATGCCTGCAGATATAGAAAAGTTCCACCTAACTGAGAGTACTTGTGTGAAGTTCAGACCACCAGATGTATTGTCTCACATGCTTGTCATCAAAGCACATTTTATTGTTTCAGAAGAGGTGGACTGTGTACCCAGTATTTTGGTAAGGAGGAAATCTGTTGTAAGAGCATGGAGAGCCAGGAATCATGTCCTTAGTCCTTGGCCTTCAAGCCTGCAATCCCACCTTAGAGGACTCAGAAGGTCAAACATATGGCAGCCATCCCCCAGCTTCTGTAGTCCCCTTGGCATGGAGCAGCATGGGAGTTGCTTCCCTTCCTCCCTCCCAAGCTGTTGCCCAAAAATGTATCTCCTTGGATTTGGGGTTTCTTCACATGCTTTTAAATTCTGCAGCCAAATTCAGGTTAATGGCATTTCCTTTGTTTGAATTTCCATTAATTTGTTACCTGGAAAATGAACTGGTTAGTGGACTCTTTTCTGTCGCAACCCTTTGCCAAGAGAAAGAAGGCACTTTCCTCTGAAAGGTATGATCTCTTAGAGAGAGAGTGTGTATGTGTGCATGTCTGTGTATGGTGGAGGGGTGGTCGGGTCATAGGACAACTACTCTCGCATATGCCCCCCCCCCCGGTATGACACAAGACACTAATCATACCTTATCCTTTGCTTCACCTGCAGACAACCTCATTTGGAAGCACCCTTTTATATACTTATACATTTATTTTGCTTTTTTTTTTGTCCTGCAGCAGACCATCAGTAGACCCCAGCGCCAGTCTTCAATCGAGATGTGTTGACCTACCCTTCTATCTTCATGGGGACATGTTTCGTTAAAGGGTTGGGGCTTGTGAGTAAGACATCTGAGGTCTGCTTCATATTCCTGCCAGGGTTTTTTTTTTCTTAGTTTTCTGCTGTGGGCAGACTCAGGCAAACCACCCAAATTCTACTAGAAGCTGATGCCATCAAGCCACCCCACCCATCCACCTTTAGAAAGCACTTCACAATTCTTTCCCTAGCCTGTTCCAGGGAAATTTTAACTGCATCGTGCGCCCCATATCCAAGTGCCTCTCCCAGGGTGAGTGCACCCATCTTGCCCTGTCAGCGCCTCAGAAGCCCAAGTTGCTAACTTAACCCAGGATGCCTGCATTGTAGTCAGAACTTTATTCCAGTACACCATATTGCTAGTTGGGAGACTTGCTATGTAGGATGAAAAAAAAACATTTCAGATGGGAAGCTAAAGAGTTAACAGATGCCCAAAAATTATATTTCCATTTACTGGGTCTTACTGCCCCTAAACCTGTGGGAGTTCCTCCAGTCGTGTGAACTTTTAATGACTGCATTCTTGGCAGCCTGCAAGGAAGTGGACGCACAGTCCCCTGCCCACAAAAAGCCCAATATGTTCAACATTGTCCACAGGACTTACAAGTCCTATTACAAAAAAACTTAGCGGCCGATCCTGTAGTGGTATCTGTGGATCCAGAAATTGGGTCAGACGTGGTTCCTGTTCCTATTATCCTTCCTAATGATAAAAAAGTTGTGTACTAGATAATTTTAGGAGTAGAGTTTATACAGCTGCCACTTCAACCTTCAGAGGCATTCATTTCAGGCACGTGACCAAGTTTTTCAAGTAGTTCTTGTAGACTTGATGAGGGACCAGACTGGAGAGGTGTCGGGTAAGATTCTAAAGCAAAACTTACTGGACCTCACCCAGTTACTCAGATGACTGGATCAGTCCAGGTGTGACAGCTAAGAGGAAACCAAGGCATCTGCTCAAGAAACCAGGTACAATACTAGGAATCCGACACGTAAAAAGAATTACACTCCTAGCACTGGACAGCTGAGATTTTGCAAATATTTAGATATTTTCTTAGATTCATGGGAAGTACTATATAGCTTGTTTTTTTAACACCTTTATTAAATTATCGTTTAAGACATAAACACATATTAACATTAAAGAAAACAAATCATATTAGCATTTCTTCCATTTACATACATTGTACGTTACATATCTTTTCTTTCTTTGTAACTATCGTCAGTCCTACATTACATAAATTGCTGAATTGTTGCCTTCCCTTAAACCTCACTCCTGCTGAACATTATTCTGCATATATTCCCTGAATTTCCATTTATTTCTGTGTAATTTGCTCCTTCTCTTTTCTAAAGATCCTCCTAGTTCTTTTCTGTCTTACAATGTTGATTCGTCAGATACAGTTGGTTTATACTTTGATTTCCATTTTCTAGTAATTGTATTTTTGGCAGCAAACAGAATTAAACTTTTATAAAGCCTTAACATGTCTTGACATTTCAGATCCTGTGTCCCAGCTCAAAAAATAATTTCTTTAGTTACAGCCATTTGTACACCCTATATTTCTGACAGAGTACTTTGCAGGGAATGTTTGAAATCTGCCAACTCCCTATACTCCCAAAACATATGTTCCCAGTAACCCCTTTCTTCCCATCACACCTCCACCATTTGCTATCTACCTGAAATTATTTGAAGTCTGTTTGGTGTGTAAAAGTACCTATGCAGACGCTTCCATGCAAAGATCCTAATCCTTCTGGACTTTTACTTGGCAGTTGTGTGTGTGTGTGTGTGTGTGTGTGTGTGTGTGTGTGTGTGTGTGTGTGTGTATGTGTATATATATATATATATATATATATATATATATATATATATATATATATATATATATATAATAAAAAAATATCGTCTTTCTGATGTCCTTCAAGAATGCAATGCAAGTGCAGTCCTATATCCTTGGTTCTCAGGCAGCTCTTCGGCCGGCCGGATTCCAAAGTCTGGGTCCAGTGTCGGCTGATGTCGCCTCCTCCCCGACGTCAGAGCGGCTGGGGTATATAAAGGCATCAGCCAACGCCATCTTCTTCAGTCTTTCTTGCCGCGCGGTGCCCGAAGCAGAAGCAGTTCGCAAGTGCCGGTCGGTCAGCTCCTATGTTTTCAGTTACCGAAGTCATCTAAAAGCTAACTACCCCGTTGGGGAACATTTTTTCTTGCCTCAGCCGATGTCAGAACAAATTGAGAAGTTAGTAATTGTTTGTCTTGTGGTAAACAAATGCCTCATAAGGACTTCCATTCTTACTGCCTCCCCTGCCTGGGCCCAGACCATGACGTCTCGGCCTGTGCTGCCTGTGCTTGCTTTGCCGGGCAGAATTTGCCGAAGACTTTTTTGGCGAATCCTTCGCTTACATCATGCCATCGGAACGACCGATGGCACAAACTACCAAGAAACGCAAGGACCGGGACCGACACCCTCGGCCCGCATCTTCCACCGATACTACGCCTAAGCCCTCCGCGAGTGCTCCGGCCCCTACGGAAGCTATCATTCAACTGCTCCAGGCCGACGACACCGCGTTAACACGCTCTTCGGTCTCGGAGACTACTCCGGTGCCAGTTGTTGATTTTCCTCCAGAAACCGAAGTTCTCGATCTACCCAGCACCATTCCTGTGGACAAGGTTACCCCTGCACGTGGGGCAGCTAGGCCTCCTGTTTCCATGTCCATCAAGGCCTTTGCACGTGCTAAGGCCGCCAGCCAGGCCAAGGCCCATCCTAAACCTACCCCACAGGCCCCTTCGTCTGATAAACAGATCATGTCTCTTGCTGCAGATCTAATCTCTCTTATCAGGGGGTCTCAGCCCCACCCAGACAGAGGTTCTCAGCCGCCTGCAGAAAAAAGGCCTAGAACTGAGCAGGCAGACAACCTCTCTTCAGATGAAGCCTCTGGGGATTCAGTGCATTCAGATATCCAAGAAGAATCCTTCCAGGCCTATGAGGACTCTGATGCTGAGGAATCAATTCCCTCTGCCTCTCCTCCGGAGGATTTCTCTTTCGGTGAAGTCCTCCACTCCATGAGGGAACATTTTAAGTGGCAGGGTCAGGAATTTTCTGATTCTAGGAAAAGGCTTCGTACCTTCCTCAAGTTACCCCAGCACAGACCTTTGGCTATCCCTCCAGTTTTGGATGTCCTGGATGATGTATTCTCAGACTCCAGTGCTTCCCCTGATTCTCTCCCTCCTGCTCCTGTCAAGCCAGACAGATATTACAGGGTACCTGACACTCACAAGCATCTCTTTAAGGCCCACTCTGTGGATGTAGAAACTATTTCACAGGGCCCCAAAGAAGTGGCTACCTCCTCAGCCAAAAACCCACTGCCTGCTGACGGGGAAGCAAGGTCCCTGGAGAGATGGGGTAAAAAAGTTTATACCTCTACCACCCTTGCCATGAGGTCACTTAACTGCCTTTTTCATATGTTTCAGTACCAGGATTATTTACTGGATGATTTGCAGAAAAAGCTAGCCTCTCCTGAGCCTATAGATAGAAAGGCATTGCAGGATTTAGTTCATAACACTCAGCAGGTTAGCAACCATTTTCTTCAGTGTGGTTATGATGCATTGGAAGCTTCATGTAGGGCAGCTATGACAAGGGCTGTTATCCGTAGACATGCTTGGTTGAAAGAGCAGCCACTGCCGGATCATAAGTAAAGCTCCTGGACGCACCTCTGGATAAACAGAAGCTTTTTGGTGCTAATGCTCAGGATTTGTTGAAATCTGTTGAGGAGAAGGCAAAATCAGTACAGACAGTAAAGGATTTCCTCCAGGTTCAGCCTCCCAGATTCAGCAGGAATTGGCCTTCAAAGAATTGGTCCTTTCCAGACTCAGACAAGTTTCAAAGGGGAAAGAACAGGCGTGCACGAGGTAGAGGGCAATACAGAGGCTCCTACAGGGGCCGCCAATGGCAACCTCAAAATCAGAGAAGTGGCACAGGTAGTTCACCTGCAGCACAGGGACAATCACAATGACTTACCTTTCACTCCGCCTACCAAGGCTCAAAGAGAAGCACCTCTAGGCAGAAAATTATCTCTATTCTCAAAGAACTGGCACATTATAACACAGGACAGTTGGATTCTGGACATAAGACAGAAGTTACAGGTTCCACTTCCATACTTTACCAACAGGACAAGGCATGCCAAACCTGCCACAAAATCAAAGGGCAGAGGCACGTCTCAAAGCTGTTTCAAATAAAAGCAATAGAGAAGGTTCCTCCTCAGGAACAAGGCCAGGGATTTTACTCAATACTGTTCCTTGTTCCAAGAAAAGAAAAGCAATGGTGGCCTATTTTGGACTTGTCCGCTCTAAATACTTTTCTCTACTTTTCTCGTGGTGCCAAAATTCAAGATGCTGACATTACAGCAACTTCTTCCCATGCTGGGCAAGGGGTCTTGGCTGGTTACTCTGGACCTCAAGGAGGCATACCTGCATGTCCCTATCAGACACAGTTGCAGAAGATACCTCAGATTTCTTGCAGGAACAGAGCACTATCAATTCTCAGCATTTCCGTTTGGCTTATCTACTGCACCCAGAGTATTCACGAAATGCCTGGCATCAGTAGTGGCACATTGCAGACTCCAGGGGATTCAAATATACCCTTACCTGGACGACTGCCTCATACAAGCAGACAGCAAACAAACCTTGATAAAACACTTGGATTATGTCATTCAGTTGCTACAGGCTTTGGGATACACAGTCAACATTCAAAAATCAAGACTACTGCCATCCCAAGAGATTATTTTTCTAGGAGCAAAGCTGAACACACAGCTACAAATGGCCTTCCTCACAGAGGAGAAACAAGAGCATTTAACAGACTACTTCAAATGCCTAGCAAAACTAACCCACCTGACCGCAAGGAAGACCCTGCAGGCCCTGGGGTTCATGGCATCTTGCATTCTTCTAATCCCTCTGGCAAGACTACACATGAGAAAACTACAATGGTACCTCAAAAGCTTGTGGTCTCAACACAGCCACAACCTAGAACACATAATTCCACTCATACCATGCCTGCAAAGGGAATTTTTATGGTGGGCTCAAGCAAGTCACTTAAACGAAGGCATGCCTTTCAACAAAGCTCCAACAAGTCAAACTATTACAACAGACGCCTCAGACCATGGATGGGGGACGCACATGGATGGCAGATGCATTCAAGGGCAATGGACTCCCATGGAAATGCATCAGCACATAAATCAAAAAGAGATGTTGGCAGTGATACATGCAATAGAAGCCTTTGGAAAATCTCTTCAGCAAGGTCATCTGCTAATAAGGACAGACAACACCACTGTCATGTGGTACATAAACAAACAAGGGGGCACTCACTCCTACCCCCTCTGCAGACTAACAGTGACTCTTTGGGAAAAGTCCCTGAAACTGAACATCTACTTGCAATCCCAGTTTGTTCCGGGCAAGGACAATGTTCTGGCAGACAGGTTGAGCAGAAATTTCTTGGATCCACGCAAATGGATGCTACACCCACGCATTTTCTCACAAATAACAACTGCATGGGGAAGACCAGACATAGACCTCTTTGCATCTCATCTCAATCATCATCTGGAAAGGTTTTGCACAAGGATACACCATCCGCTAGCTTGGAAAACGGATGCTCTTTCCTTCAGCTGGAATGCCCTAACAATTTATGCATTCCCTCCCCTACCTTTACTCACCAAGGTGTTACTGAATATCAAGGCAGAACAACCAAGAGGAATCTTGATAGCTCCAGACTGGCCAAGGAAACACTGGTATCCACTACTACTGAGCATAACCCACACCAAACTGTGGCCCTTGCCTCAATGGCCTCTGCTCCTGACTCAACACAGTTACAAGACTGTTCATCAGAACCTGCAAACCTTAAAGCTGACAGCTTGGAGAGTTCCATGACTGGGATCCATGACTCCGTCTCCAAAAAAGTTCAGGAAATTTTGTTGGAGGCACGCAGACCTTCCACCAGAAAAACCTATTCGGCCAAATGGAAGAGATTCATCATCTGGAATGTCAACAAGGGCCAGGATGCATCACTGATGAGCATACCTCTGATATTAGAATACTTGGCAGAAATGTTTCACAGTGGCCTCTCATACTCTTCCATCAAAATCCACGCTTCAGCTATCTCAGCACATTACAACTGTGATCCACCTGTGTTTTCGCATCCCTTGCTAAGACAGTTTCTAAGGGGTATAAAGAATATCAAACCTCCAAGGAAACAACCAATTCCTGCATGGGACCTCAATTACGTCTTGGAAAAATTAACTCTTCCTCCTTTTGAACCAGCAGCATCTTCAGAAATGCAATTTCTCTCTTGGAAAACGGTTTTCCTGTTGGCAGTCACCTCAGCAAGAAGAGTCTCTGAGATACAGGCCCTCATGGCAGTTCCTCCTTTTCTCATCTTTCATCAGGACAGAGTTTCTCTTAGGACCAATCCTTCCTTCATGCCTAAGGTGATATCCAGAGTGTCTCTAAACCAAGCAATTCACTTGCCTACTTTCTTCCCTAACCCTCAAAACAAAGGGGAAAATCTGTTGCATACTTTAGACATTCACAGACAACTACGCTACTTCTTGGACAGGACAAAGTCTACCAGGAAGTCTGATCAACTGTTTGTAGCCTATGCTGCTGGGGCACAAGGAAAGACAGTCATCAAGCAAACTATCTCAAAATGGATTGGACACTGCATCAGATTCAGTTACTCTTTCCATGGAAAAAGTGTGCCAGTTAATATTAGACCACACTCCACCAGAGCTATGGCCACTTCCACAGCCTTTCTAAGAGGAGTGACTACAAAAGATATTCTAGAGGCTGCTACATGGAGCTCCGTGCATACATTTACCAAACACTACAACCTGCCATTATACTCCAGATCCCGAGCAGGCTTTGCTTCGGCAGTCCTGCAGGGCCTTCTAGCTACACCATCTCTTGCTTAGTCCTACCACCCCCAGCTTGGCTATGGTATTCAACCCATATGTCAGGACTGCAGTTGCATTCTTGAAGGACATAGTACAGTTTTGTACCTACCATAAATGTAGATTTCCGATAGATATGCAACTGCAGTCAGGTTTTCCCTCCCTCCTACCCCTCTGCTTTTTCCCTTGGGTCCATTTCCCCCCTTTCCTATAAGCTGGGGATATCTGTTATGGTGGATCTGTTTATTACTGTTGTACATGTCTGGATTTTTTTTTTTTGTTTATCCATTCACAAAATTTAGCCTTCCTTGGAGGGCACCTGGCATCTGGGGCAAGAAACACTGAAGAAGATGGCGTCGGCTGATGCCTTTATACCCCAGCCGCTCTGACGTCGGGGAGGAGGCGACATCAGCTGACGCCGGACCCAGACTTTGGAATCCGGCCGACCGAAGGGCTGCCTGAGGCAGGACAACCCATATGTCAGGACTGCAGTTGCATATCTATCGGACATCTACATTTATGGTAGGTACAAAACTGTACTTTCTCTTGTAAGTTGATTTTCCAGTCTCTCTTGGCAATCTTTTCTTTCTCTGATTCTTATAATTTTCACTCAGTGTTTTATGTGTTGTGCCACCTATTCCTTTTTTAATAGCAGACATTTCACTTAAAATTTCTGTCTTGTTGCCTAACTCTGAGATCACTTTTTGGTAGGAAAGGCAGTCTCTAGCCTGCAATCCAATCTTCATCTTAGCCTCATCCCACTCTATTACCTTTCACACTAGTTATTTACTCCCAATGCCTTTGTTCTTCTGTCAGTTTTCTCCAGTAAATTTCAGCCCCCTCATGCCTATTTTCTGAACCCATAGTTGCAATCATCCCTATTGGCAAAAATCTCCTTTTTCTATTCTTGTGTTGGTTTAGTTCTTCCCGTACTTTCTGCTACGTTATGAATGTAGCATTCTGTATGGTGGTTGTTCTCTTTAAGAATCTGCAATCAAAATCCCCACTCTTATTTCTTGAATGTTGCCCTGCTTCATCATCATCCCTTTCCATTTTGAATTGCAACCTTCTGCTTGTGTTATGAATATGATCTTTAACTGTTTGGCTCTAAAATCCCTTTCCAATAGAACAAGGTGGTTTAGGATTACCTGATTTGAAGTCAACTTATCCCAATTAACTCTACCCCTTCAAGATAAATTTCTTCAACTCTCTGTTAATTATCGTCCACGACATCTCCTCTGATTTGATAAAAACAAAATTTGCTTGACCTGTTTATTAAACTGAGGACTTAAACATTTTCACTGCTTTTCTTTCTTTTCATACCCATAAACAAGAGCTTCTAGTTTCTCAGTTTTATCTTTTGTTTAGTCTGTTCCTACATATCCTTTGCTGCCATAACAGAAACCTTTTAAACCCATATTCATAAATACTTTATCTTTTATCCCTATAAATGAGTATTACTGAACCAGTTCATGTGTAGGTACATAATTTATGGCTGTAGCCTTTGTTCTGTCTTCATTAATTGTATATCCCTAAAGATGTGAAACTGTCTTAGAATGTTCTACAACACTGATGTCCTTTTCTTGATTTATAAGGTATAAAATATAATCTGCAAATAAAGCTAACTTTTCTTGATTACTTTATCGGTTATATCCTTGCATTTCTGAGTCCATTATTTTCTTTGCCAGTGGTGCTAAATGTAAAGCATGTAACAATGGGGAAAGAGGACACCCCTGCCTGGTTCCTGTATTCAAAAACAACTTGTCAGAGAACAACCCTACCACTTTAATTCTTGCCTTTGGTCCTTCATTTATCCTCCTAATTCACCTTATTGTATTAGGGAATGCAGATGCTTTCATTACCCTACTCATAAAATTCCAGATTATTCTACTGAATGCTTTCTTGCGTCATGACCCACTAACAGCAGAATTTTCTTACATTTTGATACCCTCTGGATCATCGTTGTCAGATGTGTGCCTCTCCTCCACAAAACCACATTGCCATTATTTTAGGTAGTATATACGTAAACATTTATTACAGTCATGTTTTAAAAGTGAAATGGCTGTCTGTGATGCTTGCTGTTATGGGTCTTTACCTCTTTAAGGTAATACAGCCATCACAGCTTTCATACAAGATGTTGGTGCTTCCCTTCCTTTGTTAAATAAAATATTCTAGATCTTTATGACTTTCTTACCTCTTAACATCCAGACCTTTACAGGAATACCATTTGTTCCTGGAGACTTTCCTGAAAATTGATTGTACATTACCGTTTTTATCTCGCCTCCTCCTTTCTTAACTCTTATTTGTTGAGCGTCATCTGCCTGTAACTGTGGCATGACTAAATCTTCCTTAAATGTTTCCATTTGTGCTCTTTATTTACACTTGATCTGTTTTATACAAATGTTCATAAAATTTTCGAAATACCTCTACAAGATCTCCAGTTATTTTTCTTGTTGTCGACTCCCTAAGTTTAGCAGCAAACCTCTACTTACTGTTTCCTGCGTCCTTATGCTAAAAGTTTGTGCTTTTAATCTTTCTAAACTCATGGGTATTACCCAGATACTCCATTATTTTCTCTTTACCACTCTGCATTTTTGCCTCTTTTTTTTTTTTTTTTTTTCTGTGAGATTTGCCATATTCCGCAAGATTTTTATCCTTTGTCAGCCCTTCTATGTGATTCCTATTACATCCTAAACACATCTTTCGCTCTTGTGTCTACCCTGTTTTTAAACTCAGTTTTCATTTTGTCCTACTCATTAACTATAATTTTTGAAAGTATTTCTGTCTTCCCTAAGAACTCTTGAATAACTTCCATTATCCATTCCATAAATTCCTTTTTAACAGGTAGATGGGAAAGTGCCAGAGTCTGTTTTACTTCATTACTCTGTATTTGTATCTTGGGTTTTATCTTTGCATGATCTGTTATAGTTACTGGATGTGTGTTGAAGTTTTTGATTATATTTCGCAGGCACATGTGCATTTAAATTGTCTAGTCTAACCAGTTATTTACCTTGGGGAATATGCAAATTTTACGCGAATCTTCCATACTAAATATTTTCAGAAATTTTTTGGAAATCTATCCTCTTGTGTTAAATTTTCCCCTTCTATGTTCCCCTAATACTTACTTCCTCAGTAGTGCAAATCAAGTTCCAATCCCCACCTATATTTTGTGATAAAAGCTGATTATTTTTCCCAGAAATTTTCTTAATCCCCATCACAGTAGATCTGATGTCAATCTTACACATATTCCTTGACAGTGGGTTCGGTTCAGAACCTTGGAACCAACTCGGCCATTATTCCAGCTCGAGAATAACAAAAATTCTCAAGCTCAGCCCTATCTATAATGCTCCTCACCAAGTTGCCTCTGATCTCATTTGCAGCTTCAAGTGCCAGACACGTTACCTATAAGCTCTTGAGCAAAGCAGTTTAATTTTTGTAAGTTACGTCTACCTTTCACTTCTTTTCTAACAATTTGTTAGTTTTCTTCTACCCACTCCTTCCTTTTTGTTATTAGTGTGCGTGCAACCCCTTTTTTTGTACTTTTACCTTCAGGTAACCTTGCATACCATTGTTAACACACCCCCTTACCATTTTGTGGTATCTCTTCTGTACCATTGTCGGTACTTTCTTAATTTTTTTTCTTCATATGTGCAGTTCTTTCAAAAAAATTTATATAATTTAATGTTCAGTTTTTTCTCTGCCTAGTCCTTATAACTCCTTGGGTCTGTGTGTGTCTGTGTGTGTCTGTCTGTGTTTCCTAAGAGGTGTCTTAAGTGCAACAGAAATATTCCCAGTTGAGATGGGCTTACTCATTGTGTCTGTTGTCTAGGGGCTGTATACGTACAGGAAGACAGTGCCATAAGACATTAGTCTACCATAAGAACAAAATTATTCAAAAGGGGATTTTGAAAAAGAATTTGAAGAGTCACTTTCAGGATCCAGAACAGAGACTAGTTAACCTTCCATTTCTTCCTCTTCCTCCAGTAAGAGGGAGAAGTCAAAAAGGAGATCTTATCTGGTTCCGACTGTTTCCTCAGAACGGTCTTCAAAAATACCTAAATCTTCAGTGGTTCCAACAGCATCCTTAGAACTGATGACCCAGGCATCTCAATGCTCTACACCATCGGCACTGTCTTCTGCACTGGTTTCTTCAGAGCCGACCACAACAGTGGATGTTCTTCGTGTTTCACTGTTGCAGTCATCATATTTGAGTGATCTGCCTGCAGGTAGCCCTCAGCTGGCCTGAATACCAGAATCTTGGATTCCTGCATCAGATGCTGTCTCTTCTTCCATGACGTCTGGTCATCAAGGGTACATGCAGCCGATGCCATTACATCAGTCTTTCTTGCCATGCGGTGCCCAAAGCAGAAGCGGTTTGCAAGTGCCGGTTGGCAGACTCCTGAAATTTTCATTTTCGAGTTTCAGAACCGAAGTCTTCAAAAAGATAAGTACCCCATTGGGGATCTTTTTACTTGCTCCAACCGAGGTCAGTAAAAATTAACAATTGTCTTACCTGTGGAAAGCAAATATCTCAAAGATTTTCATTCATACTGCATTCCCTGCTTAGGCCCAGACCACGACGTCCCTCGCTGTCGGTTTTGTGCCTTGTTCAACCCCCGAACTATTCATCGTTGGGCTATCTTTGCAGCAAAATATTTTGATACTCTGTATCCTTACTCTGAAATGGCTTCGTTAAGCCATCAGACTACCGATCTTCCGAAAAAATGTAAGGATAAAGACAGAGACAGACCACATAGGTCCAAAATTGCTGATGACGCTTCCGGTAAGATAGTCGCCAGTCCGCCAGTACTCAGGCGCTTTCACAGCCCGTGATGCCTGCTACATCAGATTTGCAGACCTCCACTGAGACCCATTTGGAGTCCAGTATGCCACAAGATGCTTTTTCGACTATGGAACCTGCAGATGTCTCTACCTTGGATAGGTCCGGAGACTCTGTGCAGGCACTGGCTTCTGAGGGTGTATTCAGGCCTACAGACTTGCATTTTAAACCAACGCCATCTTCTTCATCCAGGCCTAAAACTCGCACCACGCCTAGAAAACTGATATCCAAACTGCATGCTCAGGCCCATATGCGTAAAAAACAAATGCTTAGAATGGCCGAAGACCTTATTACCTTAATTAGGGGAAGCCAGCCTTCCCCCTCTAAGAGACCTAGAACTGATTTTCCTTCTGATTCTTCTGATCAAGAATCTGATATTTCTGTTCCTTCTGATTACCAGGATTTGTCCTTTTCTACCTATGAGGATTCTGCTGCAGAAGATTCCATTCCCTTTGCTTCCCCTCCAGAAGATTTTTCTTTTGGCGAAACCTTGCACACTCTTAGGGAGCATTTCCGCTGGCAAAGCTAGGATTACTCTGACTCCAAAAAGAGCCTTAGGGAATTCTTACTCCTTCCTGAACACAGGCCTTTAGCGATCCCTCCTGTTTTGGACATTGTAGATGATGCTTTCTTGGAATCTAGCCTTTCCGCAGACACCTTACCTCCAGCTCTCAGAAAACCTGACTGGTATTACAGAGTACCTGCCTCTCACAAGTTCCTCTTCAAGAATCCTACTGCAGATCCAGAGACCATTTCACAAGGACCAAAAGGCATTAAGGCTACTGCTGCCAAAAATCCTAGCCCTTCTGATAGAGATTCTAGAGCCTTGGACAGATGGGGTAAGAAGGTATACACTTCTGCTACTTTGGCCATTAGGGCTTTAAATTGCCAGTTTCATATGTTAAAGTACCAGCAACATATTATGGGACTGCTTAAACAGAAAATGATGTTGATTCCTGACTGTGCTGAACACAAAGAATTACAGGATTTAATGCAGTCTGCAGAACAAGTTGGTAAACATAGTTTGCAATTTGGGTTTGATTCTTTAGAAGCATCTTGCAGGGCTGCTCTCACTGGGGCTGTACTTAGAAGGCATGCTTGGCTTAAGGAGCAAAATTTGCCAGATCATGTTAAAGCTAAATTACTGGATGCTCCTTTAAACCAAGACTGCCTGTTTGGCAACAAAGCAGAAGTCCTCAAAAGGATGGAGGAAAAAGCTAAATCTATACAAACTGTTAAAGATTTCCTGCAAGTACAGCCTCCCAGGTTTAGTAGGCATTGGCCTTCAAATAATTGGTCCTTTCCAGTTGCTTCCAGGCCTTCTCAGTCCAAACCCAGGAACCCACCTAGGTTACAGTCTCCGGCTACGCACAGGCCTAAGCAGTGGGGGGGGGGGCAACCACTTCCAAAGCAGGGAGTAGTAAGCCACCCCCTACGGAAAAATGGCACAATGACTTAACCTTAACCCTTCCAAGCACTGCTCAACTGCCTCTCCCTCAGGAGGAAAGCTCGCCCTGCATGGAAAAAACTGGGAACTCATTACAAAGGACAAATGAGTTTTGAGTATAGTTTCCCAAGGATACAGATTCCACTTCCACACCCTACCAACCCCAAACGGTTGGCCAGACCTACCCCCAAATCAGTGGGCGGAGGCCCAACAGCAGGTTCTCACTCTTCTAAATATCAGGGCTATTCAACCTGTCCCAGCAGAACAAAGGGGACAAGGTTTTTATTCAAAACTTTTCCTGGTACCCAGAAAAGACCGCTCCTGGCATCCTGTCTTAGACCTCTCTATTCTAAACACCTTTCTGGTAATCCCAAACTTCAAAATGCTAACACTTCAACAGCTGCTTCCTGTGCTAGGCAAAGATGCCTTGTTGGCAACCTTGGACTTAAAGGAAGCTTACTTGCACATTCCAATAAGGGAATCTTGCAGGAAATACCTACGCTTCAGTGCAGGCAACATGCACTATCAGTTCTCTGCACTTTCCTTTGGCTTATCTACTGCGCACAGGGTATTCACAAAGTGTCTGGCTCCAGCCATTGCATTTTGCAGGCAGAGAAATATTCAAATATACCCATACTTGGACGATTGTCTGATTTCAGGCAGAAAGCCAGGACTTGCTATTAAAACATCTGGCATTCGTAAAGAAACTTCTAACCTCACTGGGGTACACCATAAACAAAAAGAAATCTCACCCAGTACCCTGCCGACAGATTGTATTCCTGGGAGCAAGCAATGGCTTTCCTCACTACAGAGAAACAAGTTTATTTGACAAACTACTTCAAACTATTGGCCACAAAGACACAGCTATCTGCAAGGAAAATTGTGCAAGCCCTGGGGTTCATGGCCTCTTGCATTCTACTAATTCCATATGCGAGACTGCATATGAGGAAACTACAGTGGTATCTAAAAAGCCTATGGTGTCAACATTCGCAGGACCTGGAATCAATGATTTCTATCATTCCTTGTATAAAGACAGAGTTCCTTTGGTGGGCAGAGGCCTGCTACCACAACAAGGGGCTCCCTTTCACTCTTCCCCCTGCTGCCCCAAACCCTAACAGCAGACGTATCAGACTATGCATGGGGGACTCACTTGGCAGAGCAGTGCATTCAGGGTAAATGGAACCAGAGACAGATTCACATGCATATCAACCAAAAAGAAATGTTAGCTGTACAGAATTCCCGAACAGCCTTCAAAGACTGCATTCTTCCAGGACAACTATTGGTAAAGACGGACAAACACCACAGTTATGTGGTACATAAACAAGCAGGGGGAACCCACTCGTGTACCCTCTCTGCAGACTAGCCATGGCTCTGTGGAACACAGCCTTGAGCTACCAAGTGCACCTACAAGTTCAGTTCCTGCCAGGCAAGCTAAATTCACTGGTAGACGACCTAAGCAGAAATCTCATGGACCCACACGAATGGAAACTGGAACCAAAAATATTCAACCTCTTGAACAAATGGACTCCAGAGGTAGACCTGTTTGCCTCCCCTCAGAACTACCAATTCAACAAATTGTGCACAAGAACTTCCCACAGTCAAGCTTGGAAAGTGGATGCCCTGTCCTTTACCTGGGAAAGCCTCTTGGTTTATGCCTTTCCACCTCTGCCTCTCCTCTCAAAGGTTCTGGAAAAGGTCAAACGGGACAAGCCAAGGACAATACTGATTGCACCAGACTGGCTATGGCAGCACTGGTACCCCCTCTTGCGTAGTATGACACTGCTGGAAGCATGGCACCTGCCTCAGACCCCTTCCCTGCTGTCCCAGTAGGCGGGCCAGATTCTGCACCCTCCACTTCAAACCCAGAACCTTGCGCAGCTTGGCTAATTCCTTGAGCTCTCCAATAGCATCCCTCAGTAAGCAGGTGCTAGATGTCATTCTGGAGGCAAGGAGGCCTAGTACTAGAAAGTCCTATGCTGAAAAGTCGAAAAGATACTGTTCCTGGAGCCAGACTCAAAGGATGGACACAACGGTGCCCAGCTTACCTCATATCCTTCAGTACTTAACAGAAATGCTCCACAAGGGTATATCCTTCTCGTCAGTTAAAATTCATGCCTCTGCCATTTCAGCACATTATAATACTGAGCCACCCCTTTTCTCTCACCCCCTACTAAAGCAATTCCTTAGAGGGGCCAAAAATTTAAAACCCCCCAGGAGAGCCCCTACTCAAGCCTGGGACCTTAACTTTGTATTGGAAAAGCTCACGCTCCATCCCTTTGAGCCAGCTGCAACTGCAGAGTTGAAATTCCTTTCTTGGAAAACAGCCTTCCTTCTAGCCATCACTTTAGCAAGAAGAGTGTCTGAATTACAGGCCCTCATGGCAGTGGAGCCCTTCATTATCTTCCATGCAGACAGGGTTTCCTTCAGGACTAATCCTTCCTTTATGCCCAAGGTGGTGTCTAGTGTGGCCCTAAATCAGTCCATTCATTTGCCTATTTTTTTTCCCTAATCCACAAAACAAAGGAGAACTAATACTGCACTCTCTGGACGTGCACAGACAACTTAGATTTTATTTGGACAGGACTAAGCCTCTCAGAAAATCTGAACAGTTGCTAGTTGGCTTTGCTGCAGGAGCAGAGGGGAAAGTAGTTTTAAAGCAAACCATTTCTAAATGAATAGCCCATCGCATTCATTTCTGTTACAAGCACCATGGAAAACCTACCCCACAGGGGATAAGATCACATTCCACCAGGACTGCTGCAGTTACCTTTACAGCCTTTTTCAGAGGAGTCCCTACCAGGGACATCCTAGAAGCTGCTACCTGGAGCTCTGTACATACCTTCACCAAGCATTACCACATGCCTATTTTTTCTAAATTCAGAGCTGGTTTTGCTAGTGCAGTCTTGCAGGGCTTAATAGCTGGCCCTAATGCTCATCTAACTTCTTCCTCCCTTCCTTAGCTTTGGGAATCAACCCAGATGTGATGATTGCAGCAGTGAAACATGACTAACATAGTACAGTTGTGTACACTTACCATAAAGGTAGATATTAGAGTGTATTCACTGTTGCAGTCCTGGTTACCCTCCCTCCAGCCCCATGAATTCTCTTGGCTCTACCTTTCGTTTTTGTTTGGTGTATTTTAAGTTTTCTGGTGTATTTGCTTTTTGATGGAGATGTACCATAACATATAATTGCTTCCTATTGTGGGGGCACCTGACATCTGGGGCAAGAAAAACTGATGTAGTGGTGTCAGCTGCATGTTTTATACCCCTGACGACCTGACGTCATGGAAGAAGAGACTGCATCCGACACATGATTCCTAGACTCTGGTATTCAGGCCGGCTGAGGGCTACCTGCAGGCAGATAATCCAAATGTGATGACTGCAACAGTGAATACACTCGAACATCTACATTTATGGTAAGTGCACGCAACTGTAGTTGCCCTTAAGCAACATGCCACGGACCCGATATTCTCCTTTGGTAGAGTCTTTTGCAGATCACCCCCCAAGATTCTTCTGGAGAGGCGTCCTGCCAGGTCTCTCTCCATTTCTTCAAGCCAATCTGCCAGGAGCCTAACCGAATCGGATGTAATAATGATGGTGGGACCAGCTCCTTGCGGCGAGGGGATTGCCTTCAGCTTCGGTTCCTAGAGCCATTGCCGCTGTAACTGAGTCCACATCCACCCCGATGCTGCTGCTTCCTCCTCTGATGCCCTCTGAGTGGAGCCTGTGGTGTCAAACGTTCCAGTATGAACTGCTTTGGTGCCGATTAGAGCTCTTTCTCCAGCACCGATTGCTGCCATGAGTGTCTCAGGTATTTTGGTACCTGGCAACCTCTCGGGACCATGGCTTCATTGCGTGTTCCAGGGGGATGGTTTCATCTTTGGCCTTTTCGGAGCCATCCATGCCCCTCAGAGCCTCTGCATTTGAGCTCGGCCCCAGCTTTTGCCTCTGAGGAAGCCTTCTCAGTGCAGTTGGGACCACATTTCCGAAGGAGTTGTTTCCGGTTCTGGGCTCCCATCCCTCTATGGGGGCAGCTGCCTTCCAGGCCATGGAGAGGGCATTGTCCATTGCGGGCAGTCAGTCGTTGCGTACCTAGTCTACATCTGGCTTTTCCCCTCAACTGGAGCTTCCTCCAGCCTCTTCCTTGGGACAGAGGGTACAGAAGGCTTAATATTTAACCACTGTGTTTCTGTCCCCTTCAGATATGTCTACAGAACACCCCACTGAAGAGGTCCCTGTGAAGAGAAAGTGCAAGAGGAAGCACTTGGACTCCCCTGAGGTGCCATTCATGGAAGATATTGATTTTGATGAACAGGAAGGTTCCCCAAGTCTCCCCTTGACGATGTTTCCTTCTGTGACATCCTAGAAATCCTGAAACATAACTTGCATCCAACCTTCCTCAGAGAAATCTGTACATCTTGAGGCTTTCCGTGCTCAACCCTTCACCTTTTGGATTTCTCTGCCCGCTGACCATCTCATCAAGCTGATTGCTCAGTGGGCATGAAAGTTGCCTGATGCTATTGAGATGATTCCCAAAAAATCGGACCGCATATTGTCAGCCCCTCAGGATCAACCACACTGGGTTAAGGGAATTCCAGGAGATGTCATGGTGGTAGCGGTAGCCACGAAGAAGGAATTTACTGATAAATGTCCAACTAGTCATGCCCCTAATAAGGAATCTAGGGCTATGGATGAATTTGGGAAGCGCATGTACGCTTCATTGACCGTCACACTTGGGTCCTTGAATTATATGACACATTTTACCAGTTTGCAAAGAGGTCTGATAAAAGAAATTCCAGATACCCTTTCAGGAGCAGTAGCTGAAGGAGACTGAGACAAAGTAACTTCTCAGCTCACAACCCTAGAATTGATATCCAACTCGTCCTTGAGGCTAATTGCACATGCTGCCAAAAGGATGACCAGAACTGCAGGTTCAGGAGTAGCCATCAAGAGATATGCCTGGATGTGGTTATGTGAGTTCGCAGAGCCATTTGTCTTCTTTCGTCAGTACTCTGTTTGACGGAAAATCCCTATTTGGTCCCAAAGTTAGAGAGACTGTAGCCAGATGTGGTAAAGCTGGGAAGACTCTTTCCACTGTAGGCATATACGTTTCCACTTCTCAGCAATCTTATTCCAGGAACCAGCGGAGTAGGAGGCTGGGGCTTAAAAATACCAAAGGACCTTTCCAGGACTCGCGTGGCAGTGACGTCTCCCAGGGCAGAGGGGGAGCTAATAATGGAAGATGCCAAGGAAGAGGCAGATGTGGCCCGCAAAATCAGGGTTCCAGGGATTCTTTCTGTAGGAACAGTGCTCCTGAAAGGAGGCCCGATTGCCATCCTATGAAGGCAGTCAGGGGGGGATGATTATCCCTGCACCAATATGCCTGACTAAGGATAATGACAGACCTTTGTGTGCAGAGGATTATAACCAGAAATTACAATGTTCCCTTTCTGGTTCAACCAAAGACTACAACCAAAATCCCGGATGTTCCACCCAGTCACAGGGAAGCAGCAGTCTTAGAAGTTCAAAACCTGCTTGACAAAAGAGTCATCCAAACAGTCCCTCCAGACCAAACAGGATCCGGAATTTACTCAAGGTTCTTTAGTGTCAAAGAAGACAGGGGACTAGAGACCAATCGTGGATCTCAGCAGGCTGACCAAATCAGTTCGGTAAACCAAATTTCGGATGGTCACAGTTCAGTCTATTCTTTTTTGGGAAAAGACAGTTAGCTGTGCTCTATAGATCTTCAGGATGCGTATTACCACTTAAAAATGGACAAACGGTCCAGAAGATATTTGCAATTCCAGCTGGAAGCCGGTCACTGTCAATTCAGAGCACTGCCCTTTGGCCTCACCACAGCCCCCAGGGTGTTCACCAACTGCATGGCAGTGGTGGCAGCTCATCTCAGACTGCAGGGATTCTGTGTGTTTCCATATGTAGATGACTGGCTCCTTACTGCTCCCACCAGGTGTCTTCACCAGGAGGCTCAAGATTTTACTCTCCAGCTCTGTTCCGATCTAGGCAAATAAACACAACACAAGCAATGCATCCCTACCGTTAGAGAGACTACAAAGAATAAAAGGCCAAGTCACCCAGATTGTTCGTAACAACAAAGTAACAGCAAGGCTTCTCCTATGAGCCCTAGGGTCTATGGCAGTTTCTGTCACTCTATTTCCACTAGCGAGAAATCGTATGCGAATCCTTCAGTGGCTTCTACCATCTCAATGGTCGATGTTAGACTAGCTGATGCTTGTTTTGATCATTATTACCAAATGATGCCGGCAGGATCTACAATGGTGGCTTCACTTCAACAAGATTTTAATGGGCCTTCCCTTTGTCCCCTCTCAGCCCCATACCATAGTGACCACAGAGATGTCCCGGATAGGGTGGGGGGGGGTAATTATCTGTGAAAGACAGTCCAAGGCACTTGGTCCCCTCTGGAGGCCAATTTGCATACAAGTGTCCTAGAGATAAGGGCAGTGCTGTCAGCGTTGCAAGCATTTCACCAAGCCCTCCCCTTGGGGATGATTGCAATTCAAACAGACAACATTGCAGTGGTCTGGTACATCAACAAACAAGAAAGAACCAGATGTTTATCGTGTTTCACTGTTGCAGTCATTACACTTGGGTTAGGAAAAACAACTTGGATCCAAAGATAAAAGCAGCAACAAAATGAGTCCACCAAAAGCAATTTATTGTATCTCTGACGTCTCAGCCACAGCCTTCAAGGAGTACAAATAACACAGAATGCTGAATCCATATATATAGTAAAACAATTAATCAATAAGCTCAATTAAGCAATATGCTAAATTGAATAATCACAATCAATTTAACAACATTTTCCAATTAAAATCTTCGTTTAAACCTCCTGGACACAAAGTTTTAAATTTCAAAATATATACAGCTTCTTTATATAACAAACGTTGCTTAATATTCATATTGTCATATTTATAATATTTTACTTGTTCTAAAACACATCCTTTAAACCCCTTGCTATCACTGTTATGAAAGTTTAAAAAGTGCATAGCCACAGGGCTTTCTATTTTTTTATTTTGAATATCTCTCACATGTTCCAAAAGTCTTATCTTAAAAGCCCTCTTCGTTTCACCTATATAAAATTTATTACAGGGGCAACAAAGTGCAAAGATTACACCCTCAGAATTGCAATGAAAATTGTCATTAACTTTAAAAGGAATGTAATTGATGTATGTAAAATCTAGTGTAACAAACTGGCATGCTTTACATTTGCCACACTGGTGTGTCTCCATGATGTCCTTCAAGGATGCATCTGCAGTCATAACATATGGGTTGTCCTGCCTCAGGCAGCCCTTCGGTCGGCCGGATTCCAAAGTCTGGGTCTGGCCTCGGCTGATGTCGCACTTTCCCCGACGTCAGAGCTTCTGGGGTATAAAGGCATCAGCCAACGCCATTTTCCTCAGTCTTTCTTGCCGCGCGGTGCCTGAAGCAGAAGCTGTTCGCAAGTGCCGGTCGGTCAGATCCAGAGATTTCAGCTACCGAAGACTTCGAAAAAAGCTAAGTACCCCGTTGGGGACTCTTTCTTGCCTCAGCCGATGTCAGACAAAGTAAATAATTGTTTAACTTGTGGGAAACAAATACCTCATAAGGATTTCCATTCTTACTGCCTTCCTTGCTTAGGCCCAGACCACGACGTATCAGCTTGTTTAGCCTGTGCCTCCTTCAACCGACGGACTCTTAGACGTCGGTCGGAGTTTGCAGAAGAATTTTTTGGAACTGATTTTGCATATAAAATGCCGTCGGAGACACCGACTACGCATATGGCCAAAAAACGCAAGGAAAAGGGCCGACACTCGCGGCCCGCGGTTTCGTCTGAAACCACAGCTAGGCCTACCGCGAGTGTCTCGGTTTTGGCTGAAACAGAGTCCTCGGTTCTTACTACGACCAAAACCATACCTCCAACAACCGAGGCCAGAGAGGCCCCGGCTGAGTCGGCTACAGATATCCCTACCGAAGCTAGTGCTCAAGAATTGTCCGACACCATTCCTTTGGACATTTCTACTCCTGCACGTGGGGCAGCTAGGCCCCCAGCTTCTATGTCTATTAAGGCCTTCTCCAGGGCTAAAGCTGCCAAACTTTCAAAAGCTTTGCCTGCCAAATCTACTTCTCAGAGGCCTTCCTCTAGTTCTCAGATTCTCAGTCTTGCTGAGGACCTTATATCTTTAATTAGGGGTTCTCAACCTCACCCAGACAGGGCCTCCCAACCTCCACCAGACAAAAGGCCCAGGCCCAGGACTGATCCCTCTGAACCTCTCTCCTCTGATTACTCCTCGGATGGATCTGATTTGTCAGACCAACAGGAAGGGGCCTACTTGCCTTATGAGGATTCAGATGCAGAAGATTCTATTCCTTCGGCCTCCCCACCTGAAGAATCTTCCTTTGGGGAAACTTTGCACTCCATGAGGGAGCACTTTCAATGGCAGGGTCAGGATTTTTCTGAATCTAGAAAAACATTAAGGACTTTTTTGCATTTGCCCCAGCATAGGCCCTTAGCCATACCACCTGTTCTAACTGTAATTGATGATGTGTATAATGATGTCAGTTCTGCCCCTGATTCTCTTCCCCCGGCCCCTGCCAAACTTGACAGATATTACAGGGTCCCGGATTCTCACTTCCACCTCTATAAAGCCCATGCTGCAGACCCAGAAACTATTTCTCAGGGCCCAAAAGGGGTTGCAGCTGCTACTGCCAAAAATCCCCTACCCTCTGAAAGAGAGTCTAGAGCATTAGAGAGATGGGGTAAAAAGGCTTATACATCTGCTACTCTTTCTGCCAGGGCATTAAACTGTCAATTTCATATGATCCAGTACCAAGAATTTTTGTTAGATCAGCTGAATAAGAAGCTTTCTTCTCCTGAACCTTTAGACCATAAATCCCTTCAGGATTTGGTACACAACTCTCAGCAGGTCAGTAATCATTTCTTAAAATGTGGCTATGATGCACTGGAGGGTTCATTTAGATCAGCTATGACTGGGGCAGTAATTCGTAGGCATGCCTGGCTAAAAGAGCAATCCTTGCCAGACCATGTCAAGGCTAAACTCCTTGATGCTCCAATGGAGAAACAAAATTTATTTGGCTCCCTGCACAGGAGATTCTAAAGAAAGTGGAAGAAAAAGCAAAATCTGTGCAAACAGTAAAGGAATTTCTGCAGGTCCAACCTCCGAGGTTCAGCAGGAACTGGCCTACAAAGAATTGGTCCTTTCCCGACACCTCCAGAGCACAGAGGAGCAGGAATAGACGCCCTAGAGGCAGAGGTCAATCAAAGGGTGCCTACAGGGGCCGTCAGTGGCAGCCTGCCAACCAGAGGAGTAGTGCCACAGCTGCAACTACAACCACTACCACTGGACAGACACAATGACTTGACTCTGATTCCGCCTACCAGGGATCAACTGGAAGCTCCCTTGGGCGGAAAGCTGGCTTTATTCTCGAACAACTGGCATTGCATTACAAAGGACACATGGACATTGCAGACAATAGACAAAGGATACAGGTTTCACTTCCACTCTTTACCAAAAAGAAGCGGAATGCCAAACCTTCCACCAAACCAGAAGGCAGAGGCTTTAAGACAAATCAACAATTTACTTCAGATGAAAGCGATAGAAAGGGTACCATCTATGGAACAAGGCCAAGGATTTTACTCCAGACTATTCCTTGTACCAAGAAAAGAAAACCAATGGAGGCCTATTCTCGACTTGTCCGCACTGAACACATATCTCATTGTGCCAAAATTCAAAATGCTGACCCTACAGCAACTTCTTCCCATGTTGGGCAAGGAGTCTTGGCTGGTGACTCTAGATCTCAAGGAGGCATACCTGCACATCCCTATCCGACCAGATTGCAGAAGACACCTCAGATTTCTTGCCGGATCAGAGCATTATCAATTCTCAGCATTGCTTTTTGGCTTATCTACTGCGCCCAGAGTATTCACGAAATGCCTGGCATCAGTAATTGCACATTGCAGACTTCAGGGAATTCAAATTTACCCATACCTGGACGACTGCCTAATACAAGCAGACAACAAGACAAAATTGTTAAAGGACTTGGCCTATGTCATACACCTGCTACAGGCCTTGGGATACACAGTCAACATCCAAATCAAGACTAGCGCCATCCCAAAGGATAACATTTTTGGGTGCGGATCTGGACACAATCACTCAGATGGCTTTTCTCACAGAAGAAAAACAAAAACAACTTCCAGATTATTTCATGACTTTGACAAGACAAACTCAGCTTACTGCAAGGAAAGTCCTGCAGGCCCTGGGTTACATGGCATCCTGCATAAT
The DNA here is from genome assembly GCF_019279795.1 of Protopterus annectens. Lineage (NCBI taxonomy): Eukaryota > Metazoa > Chordata > Ceratodontiformes > Protopteridae > Protopterus > Protopterus annectens. The sequence goes on from NC_056743.1 coordinate 266,630,928, forward strand.
CTTGATCCCACATGCCAGGCTGCATATGAGGAAATTACAATGGTACCTAAGGAATGTATGGTCTCAACACAGGCACAGTTTAGAAACCATGATACCAATCATTCCATGCCTTCAAAAGGAATTCCTGTGGTGGGCTCAGGCCTGCCAGTCCAACAGAGGGTTGCCTTTCAACAAACCAAAACCAAGGCAGACCATCACCATGGACGCCTCAGACCTAGGATGGGGAGCACACATGGAGGACAAATGTATCCAAGGCCTATGGCCTCAAGGACAGCTAAGCATGCACATAAACCAAAAGGAGATGCTGGCAGTGAAGCATGCAATAGAGGCATTCAAACCATTCCTCCAGCAAGGACATCTGTTGATAAGGACAGACAACACCATGGTCATGTGGTACATAAACAAACAAGGAGGCACACATTCCTACCCTCTATGCCGGATGGCAATGAATCTGTGGAACCTATGCCTGAATCTCAATATCCAGCTACAGGCCAAATTCGTACCAGGCAAAGAGAATTCACTAGCAGACAGCTTAAGCAGAACTACCACGGATGCTCATGAATGGATGCTGCATCCAGACCTCTTCAAACTCATAACAAAGAAATGGGGAATGCCAGAGATAGATCTGTTCGCCTCCCACTCAACCACCAAATGAAGAAATTCTGCTCAAGGACATACCACCCACAAGCCTGGAGGGTGGACTCTCTCATTCAGCTGGAATGCCCTAACAGTATATGCCTTTCCACCTCTCCCATTGATGTACAAGGTTCTACTGAAGATCAGGGAGGAACAGCCAAAGGTGATACTAATAGCTCCGGACTGGCCAAGACAACACTGGTATCCGCTACTGAGAAGCATGTCTCAGGCGAACTCATGACCTCTACCCCTATGGCCTCTTCTTCTAACGCAGAACAATTTCAAGACCCTGCATCCAAACTTGAAAACATTGCAACTAACTGCCTGGAAAATTCCTTAAAACCAAACCAAACTGTTTTATCTCAGAGGGTCAAGGACATTATCCTGGAGGCTCGCAGACCTTCCACAAGGAAAACATACTCAGCTAAATGGATGAGATTCCTTATTTGGAGCACATCAAAGGGCACAGATGTCACAGTGGCAAACCTAGCACACATCCTAGAATACTTAGCAGAACTGTTCCACAATGGACTGTCTTACTCTTCCATTAAGATTCATGCTTCAGCAATTTCAGCAGAATACAATATGGATCCCCCTATCTTCTCTCACCCTCTTCTCAGACAATTTTTGAGAGGGATCAAAAATGTTAAACCTCCAAGGAGACCCCCTTTACCTGCATGGGATCTCAATTTTGTGCTGGAAAAATTGACACTACCTCCTTTTGAACCAGCAGCATCAGCAGACCTACAGTTTTTATCCTGGAAAACTGCTTTCCTTCTGGCAATCACTTCAGCAAGAAGAGTATCCGAGTTACAGGCATTAATGTCAGTGCAGCCTTTTCTTATTTTCCACCAGGATAGAGTGTCACTGAGAACCAATCCTACTTTCATGCCAAAGGTGGTATCCAGGGTATCCTTGAACTAAACTATTCATTTGCCTACGTTCTTCCCTAACCCACAGAACAAAGGAGGAAAACTTTTGCACACCTTGGATATACACAGACAACTACGCTACTATCTGGGCAGAACTAAAACCAACAGAAAAACTGACCAACTTTTTGTAGCATATGCAACGGGGGTGCAAGGAAGAGCAATTTCCAAACAGACAATTTCAAAATGGATAGGAAATTGCATTCGCTTTTGCTACTCCTTTCATGGAAAGACAGCTCCTGAAAATATCAGGCCTCATTCCACAAGGGCCACAGCCACCACTACAGCTTTCCTACGAGGGGTGGCTACCAAGGACATTTTAGAAGCTGCTACTTGGAGCTCCATGCATACATTTGCCAAGCATTATAATCTACCTTTATACTCCAGATCCCGAACAGGGTTTGGAACTGCAGTTCTGCAGGGGATCCTTACTACACCATCCTTCTCTTAGTACCTCCTCCCCCAGTTTGGCTATGGTATTCTACCCATATGTTATGACTGCAGATGCATCCTTGAAGGACATAGTACAGTTTTGTACCTACCATAAATGTAGATGTCCGATAGGTATGCATCTGCAGTCAGGATTACCCACACTCCTTCCCCTCTGTGGTATTCCTAGGGTGCTTACCCCCCTTTCAGCTAGCTGGGGGAATCTATTATGGTGTATTTGTTTGTTTGTATATATGTATATATATTTTGCTACTGTTTGGAACTTTTCAGCATTTATCCAAAGTTAGCCTTCCTAGAGGGCACCTGGCATCTGGGGAAGAAACACTGAGGAAAATGGCGTCGGCTGATGCCTTTATACGCCAGAAGATCTGACGTCGGGGAAAGTGCGACATCAGCCGAGGCCAGACCCAGACTTTGGAATCCGGCCGACCGAAGGGCTGCCTGAGGCAGGACAACCCATATGTTATGACTGCAGATGCATACCTATCGGACATCTACATTTATGGTAGGTACAAAACTGTACTTTTCTCACATTATATGGTATTGTCTGTATTGGGAAACTAAACCTACTTTTCACCAAAAAATCTTTTATACTTTTGCCTTTGCGATAAGAAAATTTTAATACTGCATTTAACCAAGGTTGAACAGTGTTAAGGGAACAAAAATATTCCCAAAATTGTGAAATTATTCTAACAAGTTCTGGTGTAAAACAACCATACGTAGTGACAAAATATATATTTTCTTGTTATCGTTCATCCATATTAGTCACATCCCTATGGTTGTATACACCATTGTAAAATAAAGAAGTTGTTTTTTTATTATTATTACCACAAAACTTCTTATAACTGTCTAATAATATACTTTTACTATAACCTCTCATTGAAAAGGAGTCTAACAATTGTTGAAATTCTTTATAAAAAGATTCACTATTGTTGCATAAACGAGACACTCTAAGCATTTTACCATATAGCAAAGAATGAATGGTATGTGGGGGATGTCCACTAGTGAAATGGACATATTGTGTACCACCTACAAATTTCTTATTAACTGAAGTCATCAAATGTGTACCATTGGTAATATCTAAAACAATATCCAAAAAAGGCATGCAAGTGCCTATCTTTAAACCATCAAATTCTAAAGAAAACCTATTCCGATTTAAATCAAGAATAAATTGGTGAACCTGTGAGCTACCCCCTTCTACTAGAAAAATCAAATCATCTACGTATCTAAAATATTTAACAACATATTTCTGAAAAAAATGATGTCTATATATAACTTCTACTTCAAATAGACCCATTGGCAAATTTGCATACATGGGGGCAAAAGCTGCCCCCATGGCTGTACCCTGTTTTTGACGATATAATATATTGTTAAACTCAAAAAAATTATTATTCAAAGAAAAAGATAGTAGCTCAACAACAAATTCTGTTGCTGGAGATTCTCCAAGAAAAAATCTAACAGATTCTAATCCAAAAGCATGACTAATATTGGTATATAAACTTTTGACGTCAACCGTCACCCAATACATCCTATTGTTCCAATTAATGTCACCAATTTTATCTATCAAATCAAAAACATTAGTAATATAAGATGGTAACAATTTAACATATGGTAAAAGATAATTGTGCAAAAAAAATTCCCAAATTGTGTAAAAAAATAATGGCGCCGAGACAATGGGTCTTCCTGGTGGCTTAGGCAAATTTTTATGTATCTTGGGTAGACAGTAAAAATAAGCCATAGAGCACCTATCCAACTGAAACTTATTTTTAATGTCTTGAGCATTAAAGTAGCCCAACCTCAAACCTTTATGTATAAGTACTATATAAGAGGCTATGGCTGCATTGTAACACTCCAAACCAACTGTTTCATAAGTGCTTACATCATTAAGATGTTCCATACACATGTTAAAGTAGTCTAAAACATTCAAAACTGCTAATTTATTGCCTTTATCAGCTGGCTTAAAGATGATTTCATTCTTTTTACTCAATGCCATCAAAATCTGCCAATCTTGATACTGTATATTGTATTTAACATTCTTTTTATTACTCATAAATTTATTATGTGTTACCTGTGTGAAATGATTAACCAATTTAATAAAATTCGAGACATCACTATTCAATATATGTGGAACAAACTGACTAGAAGAGGGTATCTTTGTTGTGTCAAATTTAAAATATGCATTAACCAACTCTTCAGAAGCACAGGAATAGAAACTATCAGATGAAGAAAAAGAACAGCCGTCGTCAATAAAATCCTGTTCACAATCATTAACTTGACTAAAAAAATGTTTAAGATATAACTTCCTACCAAATAAATATACATCTTTTTGTATATCATGTAGCCTAGAGACTACTGTCGGAATAAACTTAAGTCCTAGATTTAAAACAAAAAGTTCAGAATCACTGAAACAATAATTAGACAAGTTAAATACATAGTTGCAAAAGTCTCTCTTAAGAGGGTCATTGTCTACCTCGTTTAAAACCCCCTGTTCTCTGTTGTTCATGACTGGAGTTATAAAAAAATTTGCGTTGACGTTTCTGTCCCTGAATCCCTCCATTGGCAAGAGGTGGTTCCTGGCGAAAAGTTTGTCAAAGTGTCCAACTGTTGTGCTGGTGGAAGTCCAGGATAATCCACTTCTCCAAAATCATCTTCTAAGGAAGTATAACCGCCTTCCGATGCAGAAGTATATTATTAGACAGTTATGAGAAGTTTTGTGGTAATAATAATAAAAAAAAACTTCTTTATTTTACAGTGGTGTATACAACAATAGGGATGTGACTAATATGGATGAACGAGAACAAGAAAATATATATTTTGTCACTACGTATGGTTGTTTTACACCTGAACTTGTTAGAATAATTTCACAATTTTGGGAATATTTTTGTTCCCTTAACACTGTTCAACCTTGGTTAAATGCAGTATTAAAATTTTCTTATCGCAAAGGCAAAAGTATAAAAGATTTTTTGGTGAAAAGTAGGTTTAGTTTCCCAATACAGACAATACCATATAATGTGAGAAACATGGGGACACACCAGTGTGGCAAATGTAAAGCATGCCAGTTTGTTACACTAGATTTTACATACATCAATTACATTCCCTTTAAAGTTGATGACAATTTTCATTGCAATTCTGAGGGTGTAATCTATGCACTTTGTTGCCCCTGTAATAAATTTTATATAGGTGAAACAAAGAGGGCTTTTAAGATAAGACTTTTGGAACATGTGAGAGATATCCAAAATAAAAAAAATAGAAAGCCCTGTGGCTATGCACTTTTTAAACTTTCATAATAGTGATAGCAAGGGGTTAAAAGGATGTGTTTTAGAACAAGTAAAATATTATAAATATGACAATATGAATATTAAGCAACGTTTGTTATATAAAGAAGCTGTATATATTTTGAAATTTAAAACTTTGTGTCCAGGAGGTTTAAACGAAGATTTTAATTGGAAAATGTTATTAAATTGATTGTGATTATTCAATTTAGCAGATTGCTTAATTGAGCTTATTGATTAATTGTTTTACTATATATATGGATTCAACATTCTGTGTTATTTGTACTCCTTGAAGGCTGTGGCTGAGACGTCAGAGATACAATAAATTGCTTTTGGTGGACTCGTATTGTTGCTGCTATTACACTTGGGCTATCCTGCTGGCAGGCTACCCGCAGACGGCCTGAATTCCAAAGTCCTGGTCCGGCATCGGTTGCTGTCGCCTCTTCCCTGACGTCAGTGCGCCAGGGGTATACAAGATGCAGCCGACACCATTTTCTTCAGTCTTTCTTGCCGCGCGGTGCCTGAAACAAAAGCAGTTCGCAAGTGCCGGTCGGCCAACTCCTGAGATTTTTGAAATTGAATTTCAGATCCGAAGTCTTCAATAAAGCTAAGTACCCCATTGGGGAAACTTTTTTTCTTGCTCCAGACTGATGTCAGAAAAAGTTAACAATTGTATTTCTTGTAGGAAGCAAATACCTCATAAGTATTTTCATTCTTACTGTATTCCTCGCCTAGGCCCTGACTACTACATTGCTAGTTGTCGGTTTTGTGCTAGATTTAACCAATGCACTATTAAGCGTCGGTATGATTTTGCCTTTCATTACTTTGGCTGAAGATTTAACTATATAATGCCGTCGGAACAGCCGATGACCGGAGTTCATAAAAAGCGCAAGGAAAACAAAAAGGACAGGCATCCGAGGTCCAAAACCGATGAAGCCTCCGCTAGGCCAGTCGCTGGTTCTCAGTGAGGCGCTTTCGCAGCCCCTGACACCCACTACCTCAGAGCCACAGGCCACCTCCGACTCCCACGTGGTGACAACTAGGCCTCTTGATACTCAAGGTATTGGGCTTTCAAAAACTATTCCCTCAGATGGGTCCAGAGCCGCTGAGCAGGAATCGGCTTCTGAGGGTGTTTTCAGACCTACACAGTTATATATCAAGCCAACCTCAGCTACCAAGGCAAAGACTAAAACAACTTTAAAGACAAAGAAACAAGTACACCATTCTCCAGGACAGACTTCCATGCCTAAGAAACAGATGCTCAAAATGGCCGAATACCTAATTACTTTGATCAGAGGTTCCCATCCCCCTCCTGATAAGAGGCCTAGGCAAGACATTGAATATGATTCCTGTGACCAGGTTTCCATTTCATCTGATTCCTCTTCAGAACAGGGATACTCTCTTCCTCCCTATGAGGACTGTGATGCTGAATAATCTATCCCTTCAGCCTCTCCTCCTGAGGACTATTCTTTTGGGGAAACCCTACACACCATGAGGGAGCATTTCCACTGGGAGAGCCAAGATTATTCAGAATCTAAGAAAAGGCTCAGAGTTTTTTTTTTTACTGCCTCAGCACAGACCTCTTGCTATTCCACCTGTACTAGACATTGTAGATGTATTTTCAGAGTCCGGTCTGTCTCCAGACTCTCTGCCCCCTGCACCCGTTAAGCCAGACAGGTACTACAGGGTTCCAGATTCACATAAATTTCTATATAAAAACCCTGCTGCTGACCCAGAAACTATATCTCGGGGTCCCAGAGGGGTCAAGGCTTCCACTGCAAAAAACCCTGTCCCCTCTGATAGGGATTCTAGAGCACTGGACAGATGGGGGAAAAAGTTTACACCTCTGCTACCTTGGCTGTAAAGGCTTTAAATTGTCAGTTTCATATGCTTAAATATCAGCAATACTTAATGTCACTGCTAAAACAGAAAATGCTGACAAATTCTGAATGTTCTGAAAACAAAGAAATGCAGGATTTATTGCATGTAGCTGAACAAGTGGGAAAGCATACTTTGCAATGTGGTTTTGATTCACTGGAGGCCTCTTGCAGGGCCGCTGTTACAGGCTCTGTCATTCGAAGGCATGCTTTGTTAAAGGAACAGAATCTGCCTGATCATGTTAAAGCAAAATTATTGGATGCTCCATTACAGCATGATACTTTGGTGTTAAAGCAGAAGAGGTGTTAAAGAAAATGGAGGATAAATCGAAATCTATGCAGACAGTAAAGGTTTTTTTACAGGTTCAGCCACCCAGATTTAGCAGAAACTGGCCTTCTAAGAATTGGTCCTTTCCAGTGTCAGACAGGCCACAAAGAGGCAGATACAGACGCCCTAGAGGCAGATCTCGGCCCCAAGGCTCATACACGCCTAAACAATGGGGTACGTCTACCTCCAAAAGCAGAGAAGACAAATCACAGCCATATATAAAACAGTCCCAATGACTTTCCACAGCCAATGCCAAGCACTTGTCTTTTGACAGCACCCTTAGGGGGGGAGCTAGCACTTTTTTCACAAAATTGGCACATGATCACCCAGGACAAATGGGTCTTGAATATTGTTTCTCAGGGCTACAGGTTCCACTTTCACACCCTTCCAAAGACAAAAGGTATGCCAGACCTGCCACACAATCAATGGGCAGAGGCACAAAAGCAAATTTCATCCCTCATGGACATGAGGGCTATTCAGCGAGTACCACAGCAAGAGCAGGGACAAGGATTTTACTCAAGACTTTTCTTGGTACCCAGAAAGGACAAAGCCTGGAGACCAGTACTGAACCTGTCTATTCTAAACACTTTTCTGGACGTTCCAAAATACAAAATGTTGACACTGCAGCAACTTCTGCCCACGGTGGGCAAGAAGTCTTGGCTCGTAAATTTGGACCTCAAACAGGTATACCTGCATGTCCCAATCAGACAATCTTGCAGAAGATGCTTCAGATTCATAGCTGGCTCAATGCGCTACCAATTCTCTGCACTGCCCTTTGGCTTATCTACTGCGCCCAGGGTCTTCACAAAATGCCTGGCACCAGTGATTGCATTTTGCAGACAAAGAGAAATCCAAATATATCTCTACTTGGATGACTGCCTTATTCAAGCAGAGAGCAAGGACATTCTACTAAAGCATCTGGTGTTTGTAAAAAGATTACTAATTTGCCTAGGGTACACAGTAAACGAAAAAAAAATCTAAACTAGTACCCTCTCAAGAGATAATATTCCTGGGTGCAAGCTTAAATGCAACTGCCCAGATGGCTTATCTCATGCCAGACAAACAAAGGCAACTAACTTCTTACTCCGAAAAGATGGCAACAAAAACCCAGTTACCTGCAAGAAAAATTCTGCAGGCTTTGGGCTTCGTGGCATCCTGCATTCTGCTAATTCCATATGCAAGACTGCATATGAGGAAGCTACAATGGTATCTAAACAGTGTTTGGACTCAACATTGCCACAGCCTGAAAACATTAATTACCCTCATTCCCTGCCTGCAACAGGAGTTTCGGTGGTGGGCACTGGCCTGTCACTGCAAACAAGGGACATCCATTCACTTTACCCACAGCCAGGCAGATACTAACAACAGATGCATCGGATTATGCCTGGGGGGCCCACATGGTGGGAAAATGTATTCGGGGCACGTGGCCCGCAATCCAAATGCATCTTCATATCAACCAAAAAGAGATGCTAGCTGTACAGAATGCCCTGACAGCCTTCAAGGATTTACTCCATCCAGAACAACTGTTGATAAAGACTGACAATGCTACAGTCATGTGGTACATAAACAAGCAAGGGGGCACACATTCCTACCCCCCTCTGCAGGCAAGCCATGACTTTGTGGAACACACCATTGACTTATCAAGTGCATCTGCAAGCACAATTCCTGCCAGGAAAGACAAATACTCTGTCAGACGAACTAAGCAGAAACCTCATGAACCCTCACGAGTGGAAACTAAATCCACAAGTCTTCAGCATGATGACAAGGAAATGGGGATGGCCAGACATAGATCTATTTTCCTCCCCTCACAACTGCCAACTACAGACCTTCTGCACAAGGACTTATCACAAACAAGCATGGAAGGTGGTTGCTCTATCATTCAGCTGGAAAACCTTACAGTATATGCCTTTCCTCCAGTGCCTCTCCTCCCCAAGGTACTCCTAAAGGTCAGACAAGAGAAGCCAAAAGTGATACTGATTGCCCCAGACTGGCCACGCCAGCACTGGTATCCAATCCTAAAGAGCTTGTCTCAAGGCCCAGCCTGGACTTTACCTCAAATTCCTCATCTACTGACCCAGCAAAACGATCAGATCCTGCAACGCCAACTCAGAACCTTAAATCTGGCTGCATGGCAAATAATATAAACACTCGGAACACACCTTTCTCTAATGCAGTTATGGATGTTATTTTGGAGGCCAGAAGGCCCAGCACCAGAAAATCTTATGCAGAAAAATGGAAGAGATTATGTGCTTGGAATCAGGCACAAGGAATTGACATGCTTGTTCCAAATATTCCTCAGATTTTACAATACCTAACCGAGATGCTGGACAAAGGCCTATCCTTCTCATAAATTAAGATCCATGCCTCTGCCATTTCAGCTCATTACAATACGGAACCACCTATTTTTTCACATCCACTGCTAAGGCAGTACCTCAGAGAGGCCAAAAACCTAAGACCCCAAGGAGAGCCCTACATGGGACCTCAATTTTGTCTTGGAAAAGCTCAAACTGCCTCCTTTTGAGCCAGCCAATACAGCCGAGATAAAATTCTTATGGAAAACAGCTCTGCTCCTAGCAATAACTTCAGCAAGAAGAGTCTCAGAGTTACAGGCATTAATGGCTGTGGAACCTTTTATCATTTTCCATCTGGACAGGGTTTCTCTAAGGACGAACCCAACATTTATGCCTAAGGTAGTATCCATTGTGGCTCTCAATCAAACCATTAATTTGCGTACTTTTTATCCAAATCCACAGAATAAAGGGGAGAGACTTCTGCATTCTTTGGACATGCACAGACAGCTACGCTTCTACTTGGACAAAACTAAAGCTTTCAGAAAGACTGAGCAACTTTTAGTGGCATATGCTGCAGGATCGCAAGGAAAGGCCATCTCAAAGCAGACTATTTCAAAATGGATAGGACACTGCATTCGATTCTGCTATTCACAACATGGCAAATCAGTGCCTAAGGGCATTAGGCCACATTCGACCAGTGCAGCAGCCACCTCAGCTGCCTTCCTCAGAGGAGTACCAACCAAGGATATTTTGGAGGCTGAAATTTGGACTTCAGTGCACACTTTTACAAACCACTACCACTTACCTCTTTACTCTAAATCCAGAGCAGGCTTTGCCACTGCAGTTCTGCAGGGCCTCATAGCCACTCCTAATTCTATTTAGACCCAGCCGCCCAACCTCAGCTTTGGGATTCAACCCAAGTGTAATGACTGCAACAGTGAAACACGATGAACATAGTACAGTTGTGTACCTACCATAAATGTAGATGTTCAAGTGTATTCACTGTTGCAGTCCAGGTTACCCACCCACCATCCCCCTTTTTTTTGCTGGGACTTAACTGTACTTCTCTATTCTATACAACCTATGTGGTGTATTTGCTTGCAGATAAAGGTAATGTTTATGTTAGTGCATGCTTTTTTATAAGCAACGTTTTTAGCCTACCCTTTTGCGGGCACCTGACATCTGGGGCAAGAAAAACTGAAGAAAATGGCATCTGCTGCATCTTATATACCTTTGGCGCACTGATATCAGGGAAGAGGTGACAGCAACCGACAACGGACCAGGACTTGGGAATTCAGGAAGACTGCAGGTAGCCTGCCAGGTAACATCTACATTTATGGTAGGTACACAACTGTACTGTACTTTCCCTCTCTGTCGGGAAGCTCTGAGTTTGGCAATAGGCTGTTTCATCTGACTGCTTTGTCATTGCAACACACATTCCGGAGAGATCCAGTATGATAGCAGAGAAATTGAGCAGATGTATCCTAATGCCTCACGAGTGGTCTCTCAATCCAACAGTGGCAGAAAAGATATTTCACCAATGGGCCCAACCTTGCTGCGACCCATTTGCCTCCCCTCTGAACAACTACTTTGCCCTGATTCCCCCCACTGGGGGAATCGCCAAGAGGTGCTCTTCTCAGTTGCCCCCCAGTCTACTCTATGCATTTCCCTCGATTCCTCTAATATCCTAATTTCTAAAGAAAGCCATCAAGCTAAAGAACAAAATAATCCTCATTGCCCTGTTCTGGCCTCAACAGATCTGAATGTTCTCCGTGTTTCACTGTTGCAGTCTTTACATTTGGGTTATCTGCTTGAGGTAGCCCTCAGTCGGTCTGATTATCAAAGTCTTGGGTCCTGCGTCGATTGCTGTCTCATCTTCCATAACGTCAAGGTAGTCAGGGGTATAAAGCATGCAGCCGATGCCATTACATCAGTTTTTCTTGCCCCAGATGTCAGGTGCCCCCATAGTGGGAAGCAATTGTATACAAGGTTACACCTCCAACAAAAAGCAAATACGCCAGAAAGCTTTAAGTATAGTAAACAAGAAGAGCGGTATAGTCAATAGAAGTCAGGGGGCTGGAGGGAGGGTAACCAGGACTGCAACAGTGAATACACTCTAACATCTACATTTATGGCAAGTGTACACAACTGTACTATGTTCTTCGTGTTTCACTGTTGCAGTCATTACAGTTGGGTAGATTCCCAAAGCTAAGGAAAGGAGGAGGCAATTGGAGAGCATTAGGACCAGCTGTTAGGCCCTGCAAGACTGCAGTGGCAAAACCAGCTCTGGATTTAGAAAAAATTGGCAAGTGGTAATGCTTGGTGAAGGCATGTAAAGAACTCCAGGTAGCAGCTTCTAGGATGTCCCTGGTAGGAACACCTCTGAGAAAGGCTGTAGAAGTAGATGCAGCCCTGGTGGAATGGGGTCTTATCCCCTGTGGGGTAGGTTTTCCATGGTGCTTATAGCAGAAATGAATGCAACAGCCTATCCGCTTAGAAATGGTTTGCTTTGAAATGGCCTTCCCCACTGCCCCTGCAGCAAAGGCAACCCGCAGCTGTTCAGATTTCCTGAGAGGCTTAGTCCTGTCCAAGTAAAATCTAAGTTGTTTATGCATGTCCAAGGAGTGCAGTATTCATTCCCCTTTGTTCTGTGGATTAGAAAAGAAGGTTGGCAAATGAATGGACTGATTAAGGGCCACAACACTGAATACCACCTTGGGCATAGAGGAAGGATTGGTCCTGAGGGACACCCTGTCCGCAAGAAAGATGATGAAAGGCTCCACTGCCATGAGGGCCTTTAATTCAGACACCTTTCTTGCTGAAGTGATGGCTAGGAGGAAGGCTGTTTGAATTTCAACTCCTGCAGTTGCAGCTGGCTCAGAAGGAGGTAGAGTGAGCTTTTCCAATACAAAGTTAAGGTCCCAGGCTGGAGTAGGGGCTCTCCTGGGTGGTCTTAAATTTTCTGATTAATTGCTTCAGCAGTGGGTGAGAGAGGGGTGGCTCCGTATTATAATGTGCTGAAATGGCCGAGGCATGAATTTTAATAGAAGAGAAGGAAAGGCCCTTGTGAAGCATCTCTGTTAAGTATTGAAGAAAATGTGGTAAACTGGGCACTTTTGTGCCCATCCCCTGAGTTTTACTCCAGGAACAGAATCTTTTCCACTTTTCAGCATAGGATTTTCTAGTACTAGGCCTCATTGTATCCAGAATGACATGCAGCACTTGCTTACTGAGGGATGGTAATGGAGAGCTCAGGTAATTAGCCAGGCTGCCAGGTTCAGGATTTGAAGCTAGGGGGGCAGAATCTGGCCCTCCTGCTGGGACAGCAGGGAAGGGGTCTGAGGCAGATACCATGGTTCCAGCAGTGACACTGTGCAAAAGGGGGTACCAGTGTTGGTGTGGCCGGTCTGGTGCAATGAGTATTGTCCTTGGTTTGTCCTGTTTGTTTTTTAGTAGAACTTTGGAGAGGAGAGGCAGAGGGGGAAAAGCATAAACTGAGAGTTTTTTCCATGTGAAGGACAGGGCATCCACTTTCTAAGCTTGTCTGTTGGGAGCCCTTGTGCAGAATTTGTCCACTTAGTAGTTCTGAGGGGAGGGAAATAGGTCCATCTCTGGGCTCCCCCATTTGTTTCTGAAAATGTTGAATATCTTTGGTTCCAGTTTCCACTCGTGTTGGTCCATGAGATGTCTGCTTAGGTCATCTGCCAGTGTATTTAGCTTGCCTGGCAGGAATAGAGCTTGTAGGTGCTCTTGGTACCTCATGGCTGTGTTCCATAGAGCCATGGCTAGTCTGCAAAAGAGGGGGTATGAGTGGGTTCCCCCCTGCTTGTTTATGTACCACATAACGGTGGTGTTGTCAGTCTTTGCCAATAATTGTCCAGGAAGAATGTGGTCCTTGAAGGCTGTCAGAGAATTCTGTATAGCTAACATTTCTTTTTGATTGATATGCAGGTGCATTTGACTCTGGTTCCATTTGCCCTGAATGCACTGCCCTGCCATGTAAGCCTCCCATGCGTAGCCTGATGCATCTGTTAGGGTTTGGGTGGCAGGGGGTAGAGTGAATGACAGTCCCTTATTGGTGGCAGGCCTCTGCCCACCAAAGGAACTCTGTCTTTATGCAAGGGAATGATAGGAATCATTAATTCCAGGTCCTGAGAATGTTGACACCATAGGCTTTTTAGATACCATTGTAGTTTCCTCATATGCAGTCTTGCATATGGAATTAGTAGAATGCAAGAGGCCATGAACCTCAGGGCTTGCAGTATTTTTCTTGCAGATAGCTGGGTCTTTGTGGCCAGTAGTTTGAAGTAGGCTGTCAAATAAACTTGTTTCTCTGGCATATGAGGTAGGCCATCTGGGAAGTTGTATTCAAGCTTGCTCCCAGGAATACAATTTGTTGGCAGGGTACAAGGTGTGATTTATTTTTGTTTATGGTGTATCCCAGTGAGGTTAGCAGTTTCTTTACAAATGCCAGATGATTTAATAGTATGTCCTGGCTTTCTGTCTGAATTAGACAATCGTCCAGGTATGAGTATATCTGAATATTTCTTTGCCTGCAGAATGCAATGACTGGAGCTAGGCACTTTGTGAATACCGTGAGTGCAGTAGATAAGCCAAAGGGCAGTGCAGAGAACTGATAGTGCATGTAACCTGCTCTGAAGCGTAGGCATCTTCTGCAAGATTCTCTTATTGGGATGTGCAGGTAAGCTTCCTTTAAATCCAATGTTGCTAACCGGGCATTTTTGCCTAGCATGGGAAGCAGCTGATGAAGTTAACATTTTGAATTTTGGGATTACCAAAAAGGTGTTTAGGATAGACAGGTCCAGGATAGGACACCAGGAAATGTTGTTTCTGGGTACCAGGAAAAGTCTTGAGTAAAACCCTTGCCCCCATTCCTCTTCTGGGACAGGTTGAATAGCCCTGATACTTAGAAGAGAGAGAACCTGCTTTTGAGCCTCTGCCCACTGATTTGGGGTAGGTCTGGCCAACCGTTTGGGGTTGGTAAGGAGTGGAAGTGGAATCTATATCCTTGGGAAACTATATTTAAAACCCATTTGTGCTAGGTAATGAGTTCACCGTTTTTTGCAAGCAGGGCGATCTTTCCCCCTAAAGGAACAGTCAGTTGAGCAGGGCTTATAAGGTTTAAGGTTAAGTCATTGTGACAGTTTACCATAGGGGAGTGTCTTACTACTTCCAGCTTTGGAAGTGGGAGCCCCCCACTGCTTAAGCCTGTGAGTATCTTGAGACTGAAGCCTGGGTGGTCTGCTGGTCCTGGGTTTGGACTGATAAGGCCTAGAAGAGACAGGAAAGGACCAATTCTTAGAAGGCCAGTGCCTACTAAATCTGGGAGGCTGTACTTGCAAGAAATCTTTAACAGTTTGCATAGATTTAGCTTTTTCCTCCATCTTTTGAAGTACTTCTGCTTTGTTGCCAAACAGGCGGTCTTGGTTTAAGGGAGCATCCAGTAATTTAGCTTTAACATGATCTGGCAAAGTTTGCTCCTTAAGCCAAGCATACCTTCTAAGTACAGACCCAGTGACAGCAGCCCTGCAAGATGCCTCTAAGGAATCAAAACCACATTGCAAAGTATGTTTACCAACTTGTTCAGCAGAATGCATTAAATCCTGTAATTCTTTATTTTCAGCACAGTCAGGAATCAACATAATTTTCTGTTTAAGTAATCCAATAATATGCTGCCGATACTTTAACATATGAAACTGGCAGTTTAAGGCCCTAATGGCCAAAGCAGCAGAAGTGTATACCTTCTTACCCCATCTGTCCAGGGCCACTGTTTCCTTTTTATCTATACAAGTAAGGATGTTTACATTCCAAGATAATATGGATAGCATAGCTGTTATAAAAAGCTGCTGTTCCCACCTGTTACTAGTCAGTTTTTTTTTAATGTTTGTTTCTGACTTTTGTGTTACTTGCACATACTTTTTGGCAGGCTGATTATTTTGGGGTCTATTTTATATATTTGAGCGCTTAATTGATGTTCATCGTGCATACAGCTGCAGTCATAACAAATGGGTTCTCCTGCCGTCAGGCGGGCCCTCGGTCGGCCGAATTCCAAAGTCTAGGTCCGGCGTCGGTTGTCGTCGCTTCTTCCCTGACGTCAGTGCGACAGGGGTATAAAGGAACCAGCCGACGCCATCTTCTTCAGTCTTTCTTGCCTCACGGTGCCCGAAGCAGAAGCAGTTCGCAAGTGCCGGTCGGCCAGCTCCTGAAATTACGAAAATTTTGAAACCGAAGTCTTCTTGAAAGCTAAGTACCCGTTAGAAACTTTTCTTGCCTCAGACCGATGTCAGACAAAGTTAATAATTGTATTTCTTGTGGGAAGCAAATACCGCATAAGGATTTCCATTCCCTCTGTATACCTTGTTTAGGCCCAGACCACGACGTCTCGGTCTGTCACTTTTGTGCTACATTCAACAAACGCACTATTAAGCGTCGGGCGGAGTTCGCCCAGCATTATTTTGGAAAAACATTTAACTATATTATGTCGTCGGATACTCGACTCCAGTTTTGTCTAAAAAAACGCAAAGATAAGGACCGACTCACGAGGTCCGCGGCCTCTTCCGACACCACTCCAAAGCCGACTACACATGGTCCAGTTCTCAGTGAGGCGCCTACGCAGCCCCTGACTACCGACGACATTTCATTGGCGGTGTCTCCTGTGCCCGAGGTCGCAGGCTCCTCGGCCCACACCCCGACTACAAATACCGAAGCCACTCTTGGCGTTGAACCTCAAAATGTGGACAGGTCTACCTCCACTCAAGGTGTCTTCAGACCTTCCTCTCTTCTTTTTCCATCAAGGCTTTCACTAAGTCTAAAGCAGCCATGCATTCTAAGAGACAAGCTACACAGGGCCCATCTCCAGGCCCCATGCCTAAAAAACAGATGCTTAAAATGGCTGAGGATTTAATTACTCTTATCAGGGGTTTTCAACCCCCACCGGACAAAAGGCCCAGAGTGGAGGAAGAATCCCCCTCCTCTGATCAGGGCTCCATTATTTCAGAGCACTCTGATGATCAGGAACATTCTTACTCCCCTTTTGAAGACTCTGATGCAGAGGAGTCCATTCCTTCTGTATCCCCCCCCCCCCAGAGGATTACTCTTTTGGGGAAACTCTGCATACCTTAATGGAACACTTCCACTGGGAAGGCCAAGATTATTCAGATTCCAAGAAAAGGCTTAGGGAATTTCTCTTGCTACCTCAGCACAGGCCTCTGGCTATACCTCCTGTCTTGGACATTCTAGATGATGTTTACTCGGAGGCCTGCCATAACCCGGATTCTCTGCCTCCAGTCCCAGTCAAGCCTGACAGGTACTACAGGGTTCCTGACTCACACCAATTTCTATACAAAAGCCATGCTGCTGACCCAGAAACTGTCTCACAGGGCCCCAAGGGAATTAAGGCCTCCACTGCTAAAAATCCATTACCTTCCGAGAGAGATTCCAGATCCTTAGAAAGATGGGGAAAAAAGGTATATACCTCGGCTACCTTAACCATGAGGGCCTTAAACTGTCAGTTCCATATGCTAAAATACCAACAGTTTTTGTTATCACAGTTGAAAAGTAAAATGTCACAACCTGAACAACCAGACTTGAAGGAGTTGCAGGATTTGATGCATAGTGCAGAACAAGTGGGTAAGCATACCTGACAATGTGGTTTTGATGCTCTAGAGGCCTCATGTAGAGCTGCTGTTACAGGATCAGTCATACATAGACCTGCTTGGTTCAAGGAACAAACCTTGCCTGATCATGTCAAAGCTAAATTACTAGATGCCCCTGTACAAAAGGATGGATTATTTGGTGCTAATGCTGAGGAGGTATTAAGGAAAATGGAGGAAAAGGCTAAATCAATGCAAACTGTGAAAGATTTTCTACAGGTACAACCCCACGTTTCAGTAGAAATTGGCCTTCCAAAAATTGGTCCTTTCCAGCCACGGACAGACCCCAAAGAGGTAGATACAGGCGCCCGAGGGGCAGAGGACAATCCCAAGGATCGTTTAGAGGCAGACAATGGCAAGCACCTACACAAAGAGGTGGTGAGGATAACTCGCAATCATTCAGAAAGCAAGCCCAATGACTTTCCCCTTTGCATGCCAAGCAAGACTCAAATGGCAGCCCCCTTAGGAGGAAAACTGGCATTATTTTCAAAAAATTGGCATATTGTCACTACGTTGTGAATAAATTCTTTTTATCCTGACAACGTTTCGTGTACTTTTGGATTTATACAGTGAATTTATATCTTTGATTCAACAAGTGTTACTTCTTATGTTTCATAGCCAGTTGGACTACGTGCATGCTTTGGGAGATTTTTCTATATTGTCACAAAAGACAAATGGATCCTGGACATTATAAACAGAGGCTACAGATTCCATTTTTATACCCTTCCAAAAATGAGAGGCATGCCAAACCTGCCACACAATCAAAGGGCAGAGGCACAAAGGCAAATTACAGATCTCATAGACATGAAAGCTATTCAAGAGGTACCTACGCACGAACAAGGTCAAGGTTTTTATTCCAGACTATTCCTGATACCAAGGAAGGGAAAAGATTGGAGACCTATTTTGGACCTATCCATCCTAAACACATTTCTACTCATACCAAAATTCAAGATGCTTACTTTACAGCAGCTTCTTCCCATGCTGGGCAAGGAGTCTTGGCTGGTAACATTGGACCTCAAGGAGGCATACCTGCATGTCCCAATCAGACAAGATTGCAGAAGATACCTCAGATTTCTTGCAGGTTCAACCCATTATCAATTCTCTCCATTGCCCTTTGGCTTATCTACTGCGCCCAGAGTATTCACGAAATGCCTGGCATCAGTAATTGCCTACTGCAGACTTCAAGGGATACAAATATACCCCTATTTGGACGACTGCCTGATCCAAGCGGACAGCAAGCACATTCTTCTGAAACATCTGGCTTATGTAATAATGTTGTTGAACTCTCTGGGATACACAGTCAACAAAAAGAAATCAAGGCTAATACCTTCTCGGAAGATAATTTTCCTGGGTGCCAACTTGGACACAAACACCCAGATGGCCTGCCTCACGCCAGAGAAGCAGGGGCAACTAACGCAATACTTCAGAGCACTAGCAAATTGCACCAGGCTGACTGCAAGGAAAGTCCTGCAGGCTCTGGGATTCATGGCATCTTGCATCTTACTAATCCCATGTGCAAAGCTGCATATGAGGAAACTTCAATGGTACCTGTAAAACCTATGGTCTCAACACAGCCACAGTTTGGAAACAATAATACCACTAATTCCATGTCTACAAAAGGAATTTCTGTGGTGGGCTCAAGCATGCCAAACAAACACAGGTCTTCCATTCAGCAAGCCTCAAGCAAATCAAGTCATCACAACAGATGCCTCGGACTACGCCTGGGGGGCGCACATGACAGATTGGTGCATTCAGGGCAAATGGTCCCAAAAAGAAAAGCACCTTCACATCAATCAAAAGGAAATGCTAGCAGTAATAAATGCTATTATAGCTTTCAAAGACCTTCTGCAACCAGGTCAACTATTGATAAGAACGGACAACACCACAGTTATGTGGTACATAAACAGGGAGGAACACATTCATACCCCCTATGCAGACTGGCCATATCACTTTGGAACATGGCCATGGACTTACAAATTGAACTACAAGCAGAGTACTTGCCAGGCAAGGAAAACACGCTGGCAGACAACCTAAGCAGAAATATGACAGATCCACACGAATGGAAGTTGCATCCAAAAGTTTTTACAGAAATAATCCAAGCATGGGGAAGGCCAGACATAGATCTCTTTGCCTCCCACAAAAATCATCAATTGACAAAATTCTGCTCAAGGATTTTCCATCCAAAGGCCTTGGAGAGTGGACGCTCTCTCTTTCAGTTGGAAATCAATGACAGTTTATGCCTTCCCACCTCTTCCTCTGCTGCCCAAAGTTCTATTGAAAACCAGAGCAGACAGACCAAAGATGATTCTCATTGCTCCAGACTGGTCAAGACAACACTGGTACCCACTCCTGTGGAGCCTGACGCATTCCCCACCATGGACCCTGCCTCTAATGCCTCTTCTCCTGACTCTGCATAGCTTCAAAACTCTTCACAGCCAGCTAAAAACACTCAATCTAGCCGCATGGAAGATTCCTTAGCATCACAACAGAACCTACTCTCCAAGGAGGTACAGGATGTCATTTTGGAGGCCAGAAGGCCGTCAACTAGAAAAGCTTACTCCGCAAAATGGAAACGGTTTTGTGTCTGGAATGAGAAAAAGGGCCAGGATCCTGGAAAACTGAATTTACCTCAAATACTACAGTATCTAGCTGAGCTGCTAAGCAGTGGACTTTCATTCTCCTCCATCAAAATCCATGCCTCAGCCATTTCTGCAGAATACAACACTGATCCACCCTTATTCTCTCACCCTCTCTTAAGTCAGTTCCTCAGAGGGGCTAAGAATCTAAGACCACCAAGGAAACAACCAATACCTGCTTGGGATCTCAATTTCATTCTGGAAAAACTGACCTTGCCTCCATTTGAGCCAGCTGCCTCATCAGATTTGCAATATTTGTCCTGGAAAACAGCTTTCCTTCTGGCTATTACCTCAGCTCGTAGAGTTTCAGAACTACAAGCTTTCATAGCTGTGCAGCCTTTTATCATCTTCCATCAGGACAGAGTTTCCTTACGAACCAACCCGTCCTTTTTGCCTAAAGTGATATCCAGGGTAGCTTTGAATCAGGCCATACACTTACCTACCTTTTATCCTAATCCTCAAAACAAAGGGGGAGAGATTACTACATTCCTTGGACATCCACAGACAACTGCGTTATTTGCACAGAACAAAGCCTTTCAGAAAGTCAGAACAGCTCTTTGTGTCCTATGCTGTAGGAGCTCAAGGAAAGCCATTTTCCAAACAGACAATCTCAAAATGGATAGCCCACTGCATACGCTTTTGCTATTCTTTTCATGGCAAAACTGTACCTACAGGCATCAGATCTCACTCCACAAGGGCCACAGCTACCTCTGCAGCTTTCCTCAGAGGAGTTCCTACCAAAGATATTTTGGAAGCAGCCACTTGGAGTTCTGTGCATACCTTCTCCAAGCACTATCACCTACCATTATACTCCAAAACTAGAGCAGGCTTTGCCACTGCAGTCTTGCAGGGCATCCTGGATCCTCCTAGCTCCACGTAGTGCCTACCATCCCTTTCTTAGCTTTGGGATTCTACCCATCTGTTATGACTGCAGCTGTATGCACGATGAACATAGTACAGTTTTGTACCTACCATAAATGTAGATGTTAGAGTGCTTATACAGCTGCAGTCCAGGTTTCCCTCCCTCCTTCCCTCTTGGGACAGGCCTATTGGCTAACACCTCCTCATACAACCTGATTGGGGTATTCATTTATGGTGTATTTGCTTGCAACTACTGTATTTTGATTATATTGCATTGCTTTATTAAACAAATTTATGTATTGCCTTCCTTCTGGGGGCACCTGACATCTGGGGCAAGAAAAACTGAAGAAGATGACGTCGGCTGGTTCCTTTAAACCCCTGTCACACTGACGTCAGGGAAGAAGCGACGACAACCGACGCCGGACCTAGACTTTGGAATTCGGCCGACTCGGGACCCACCTGACGGCAGGAGAATCCATCTGTTATGACTGCAGCTGTATAAGCACTCGAACATATACATTTATGGTAGGTACAAAACTGTACTTTCGAATCACTAAAGATTAAATGTTCGAATATATTAAATAAATATTTACAAAAAAAAAAAGGAAAAAGTAAAGGGTGTAAGCAGGGGGACAAGCACCCCTGCACCCCCCACACCCCCTGCTACTTAAATATACCAACTCAGAGATTGCACTTCAGTGTGCTACAGTGCGGAAATTAACAATTTCCCATTTCTTACATCCCTGCTTATTTATTTTTATTAGTTTTTTTTTTTTAATTTTTTTAAAATATTCAAATATTTAAATGTTCGATCGCTAAAGTCGATCTTTAGTGATTCGAGCATTTAAGCTTTCGAATATATAAAATAGACCCGTTTTATATACAGTTTTCTTCATTTGAACCGGTCTCATTTTTAAGACCATTTGTTTTAATGAATACCCTCAAATACAAAAAAAAAACACATTTTCAAAACACCCTCATCTCCTACTAACATAGAACAAATATAGAAAACTATGCATGTCATCACAAAATGAAAACCAAAACAAGAGGCGAATACTGGACCGAAGACAACCAGATAAAATAATCCAACAGAAAAGGGTCAGACAACCTGAAACGTCTCCAGAAACGCATTTAGTAAATTTTATTACAGATTCAAAACTTCTACGACTGTAAAATCACCACAGATAAATGCTTTAGTCATTACATTTGACTTCTTAATAACTGTGAATGAACTCCCTCAATTCCACGCTAAAATACATGAATGGAATCAGCTGGTTAAAACACACCCTTCAAAATAACCAGTCATTGTATCGAATAAAATTAAAGAGAAACTATATATTTAACCTAACAGGAAATTCAATCGTAACAACCTAAAAGTCTAAATAAATTAAGAAATAAAAATACATCTTAAACTGAATAAATTGTATGCATGCTGCTCTCAACTTTTTATTTCACTTGACATAGAAATAATTATCATTCAGTCCTGGAGCACTCACAGCGTCTAAGCTGCCAAACCATCTCATGATGTAATAATGTATTACTTCAGTCTCCAGGGTATACTCATATTTGTATTTGCTCGAGAACTAAAAACTTGCATTTCTTAAAGCCACTGCAGCTGCTAAGAGTGTCTAACCAGGGCACTTTTACAATCCTTTTGCCTAATACTGTGGTCATGCTGATGTATCTTCTTATTTAATGAGTTCTGCATCTTACCAACATAAAAAGCCAAACAAGCATCACATCTTGCTAAATATAATCACTTGCTCAGAATGACAGTTGAATTTAACACCTTTACACACAGAACCAAGCCTCCAAAACCTTTTGAGGGTTAGGCGGGTGGCCTAATGGTTAAGGTGTTTGCTTTACAAACACAAGGTGCAGGGTTCGAGTCCCATAAGGGTTAATTGGCTAGGCTTAAAATGGCTTGTAAGGGCAGTTAGCCTAGTACTAATCTATGAACCTATGAAACCAAGCCTCATTGGGATTGATGTTAATGTACTGACACTGTCTACAGCACCCACACTTAGTGGTGACTGATAAGAAAGCAACTAACAATCATCAAATTCTGGAATCGACCCCCCCCCCCCCCAAGAGAAAACATACTTTTTGGAAGAACCAGAATAGGTTTTCCAACAGACACTAGAGAACACTAAATGATGATTTGGGATGAACAATGATTTGTTCGAGGGTGTCGGTTACTATGTTTGTTGGTGATCATATCTACAATTTCATGGACTTGACTATTGGACCTGAACATTACAAGTTGTTTCTGAAAGAATAAAACTTTGTACCGGCCAATAGGGCCAGGATTGATGAAACACTTGTTGATCTAAAGTTATTTACTCGTAAGTTGAATTTTTGGTTAGTCTTGACAAACTCCCTGGGATTTATCCTGGTCCTAACAGTCTTAAAAGTCAAGTATTGCCATCCCCCCCTCTACATCCAGCAATATGTTTATATGAAAAAATTTGTGTAAAGGAGATTAGTACATTGCTGGTTGGCAAAAGTTATAACAGGTTTTTAAATTTGACTAAAGAAGAGGAGACTATTCTTACTGCCATTATGGGCAATAAAAACATCAGATGTGTGAAACTCGATAAGGGGGGTTGGCCTAGTCATCATGGATTGGATGGATTACGCTGGTCACCTTTTGAGATTACTACACGATGATCAGCCATATAGCATTGTCGTTGAATGAAATCAGTGTTTTTTATAGGGCTATCAAAGTGGCTTTACATGAATAATTGTTGTATGACATAATTTCCCAAGGATTGTATGATTTTTATAAGAGTGGAACATCCGATTATTCCAAATATCTTTGGAATTCCCAAAATTCACTCTAATAGGACTGGCCCTCCTTTACGTCCTGTAGTAGCGGCCTGTGGGTCAGTGACAAGACCCACTGGCCAAGTTTATAAACTACAAATTAAAGTCACTAACCAATTTCGTTATATTATACATGACTCTTGGGACTTGTTAAACAAGCTGAGAAATTTGGATTTAGATTGTGAATACTTTTTTGTTACTTGTGACATTAGTAGTCTTTATACAGTTATTCCCCAGGAAAAAGGTTGTTAGTGGTTCAGGAAGTAGTGTCGAAATATGGGGCATTGTCTGACATTGATTTGAGGCTGGTGATGAATTTTATGGATATTATTCTTCATAATAACTATTTGATGTTCGAAGGGGAGCACTTCAAACAGCAGTCACGAGTGGCTATGGGGGCAGCATGTTCCCCATTGTTTGCATATGTCATGCTCTTGCAGTGGGATTTGGAGTGTATTTTTAAACTCCCAGGTATTAGATTGTTTTGGGTACTTCTGTTACTTAGGCAATTTACTAATCACCTGGAAAGGTACCAGAGACATGTTTGAATTTTTTTTGAATTGCAGAATAGTACTACATATTTGAGGTTTACTATTTGTATTAATTATGAACATATTAATTTCTTGGACATTGCATTAATAAAACAACCTGAGGGCTGATTGGCAACACAAATTTACAGAAAGCCAACATTTTTATCTTTTTTGAATTGCCACCTTTTTTACCAGAAGAAGGGTATAGTAAAAAGTCAACTGATTCATATTTCTAGGTTGACATCTGATGACTGAACATGTTAGGAACATTTTAGGCAACTTGGAAGTATGTTTTTGGAAAGGGACTATCCTGTATCCCTTCTTAATGGAATGCACAATGTGATTTGGAGGGGCAGGAAGGACATGTATGCCCCCATTATAGTCAGTGGAGTTATGAATGTTATTAGACAACAAAATGCATACAAAGGCTTCCAGAACAACATAATTTGTTTTTCTTTAGATGTTCGGGACATTCAAGACATTCTAAGGAAAAATTGACTCCTGTTACAACAGGAAGAGGAGACCAAGAAATATTTTAGTGATGGGCTAACATTTATATTTAAAAATAAGAAGAATATTAAATAATTGTTGGAAATGTCTTACAAAGTGGAATTGGGATTACCAAGCACCACTAAGTGTGGCTGTTGTAGACAGTGTCAGTACATAGCATCAATCCCAAGAAGGTTTGGCTTCGGAGGCTTGGTTCTATGTGTAAAGGTGGTAAAGTCAACGGAAGTTCTAAGCAAGCAATATATTTAGCCATATGTGATGCTTGTTCGGCTTTTTATGTTGGTACGACTCTGAATCTGTTAAATAAGAGGATATCAAAGCATGATTACAGTATTAGGCAAAAGGATAGTAAAAGTGCCCTAGCTAGACACTCTAGTAGTTGTAGTGGTTTTAAGAAATTTAAGTTTTTAGTTCCTGAGCAAATACAAATCGGAGTATACCCTGAGACTGGAGTAATAGATTATTAAATCGTGAGGTGGTTTGGCAATTTAGACTTGACGCTGTGAGTGCTCTGAGCCTGAAATGATCATATTTCTATTTCAGGTGAATTAAGGTTGAGAGCATCATGCATATAATTTATTTATTTTACATTATATTTTTATTTTTTATTTATTTAGACATTTAGGTTGTTATAATTCAATTTCCTTTTGGGGTAAATATGCAGCTTCTCTTTAATTTTATTCTCTGATGATTGGTTCTGGTGAAGGGTATGTTTTTACCAGCTGATTCCATTCATGTATTTTAACGTGGAATTGAGTGAGTTCATTCACAGTTCTGAAGAAGTCAAACGTAATGACAAAAGCGCTTAACTATGGTGATTTATCTGTAATGGGATTTATTAAACACGTTTCTGGAGATGTTTTGGGTTGTCGGAGTCTTTTCATCACAAAATGAAGTTTAATCTTCCAGGTAGGAACAATTGTCCTAAATTGACAGCTCCACCCACAGGCATTACCTAACCTAAAGTTAAGATTACCCATGCTAAAGCACTTACTACATACAACCTGTGTTCTCACTTATATGAAAAGAACAGACAGCAGTCAGTTTCTCTGTTCCCTTCCAAGGTGTGAAAAAAAATGTGATTGCTTTAATGCACCGGCTATCTTTAAATAAAACTAAATTGTGTACAGTTCTGTTAAATTCATTAAAGTATTAAGGCTACTGGTGGTGCTGCGGTAGTGCTGTTGCCTCATAGCAAGATGTTGTCCCGTTCGATTCTCAGCTAGAGCATCTTCTGTATGGAGGCATATGTGAATGGGGCGTGCCTTCGTTGAAGGTTGTGCGCCAGGGCTGGTAACCTGGTATGTAAAAATCCACTACCAATCATTAGCTGACCGGAGTTCCGCTGTGGCGACCCCTAATCAGGAAAAGCCGAAAGATACAAACAATTAAGGCTACTAGAGGGGCTGTTGTCTTTCTATTACTTCCCATAATTTTAGACTTTTTTTTCATTGACCTACTAGCCATTTTACCTTTTAAATTTTGCATTTTCCTCAGCAAAGAATGCTCAGTTCTCTCAAGATTAATTGCTTACACCTGCAGACAGCTCATCTCCATGTAAAGTAGTCAACAATGAATATTTGCAAATTTCTATCGGAACAGAATGTGCAGTTGCATTCAGTCACAGACTTTTTGACTCCCAGTGAACATTTGTTAATAGGAAAAAAAATCTAATATTTTTGCATATATTAAAAAAAATTTTTCATGGCTTTCATCATTTTGTCTTATTTTTCAAGGCTAATTGTTTACAAAAACACTTCTCTATAGCTTAAGGATATTAATCTAGACATTCACCTTTGTAAAAATGAGAGAAAATATCTTAAATCCTGCATATAGTATAACTGATGCACTTTTACACCCCCATCCCCACCTCAGCAGCCCAAGATCACATCATATTAACATTAAACTTGCTCTTATCCAGACTTTTTTATCTTGTTAAAGGTAAAGCATATAGTTCTTGCAACTAAAAACAGATACTTGTTTAATATCTTTAATACATACAACAGTGACTGAAGAGACTCCCCTCACATTTAAAATGCCCCTGACTACATACTACACAAAACTGCTTTACTGCATGCAGCATGCAGTTTGTCATGAAATGTTTCTTAGAGAGCAAAAATTGTTTTGCTCACTGTTACTTTTTTATTGCCAAATCATTAATTACCTAAAGTGAGGTATATGCTTTGCAGTCCACCCACAAGTTTAACAAAGTCAAAAGTCCAGACTTTCTCCGCCACTTTTTCTTGCGAAGCCATATTTCACAAATGTAATTGGTGCATTATAGTCTCCCATTTTATTCACTCATTTTAGCATTGCTGATCTTTTTCCAGTCCATATGTATCGCCCAACGCACTCTCGTTCAAATCCAAGGTATTACTAATTTTTCTAGTCAACTCCTGTGCTTTTTTTCGGTCAATCATTTTTCTTTGGAACATTGGAAAAGGTGTCGCTGGTAAAGTCTGTATGAGCTTTGTCAGAAGAAGGAAATGCAGACTTCCCATCTGTTTGCTGGTTCACTTATTGTTGGATAAACTTCATTTCATCCTGAACCTGTTCTGCATCAAAAAAGACTTTGATCTTTTATGAAACCATATTCTGAGGAGAGCTAGATACAGCAGCTTGACTTTCATGCCTACCTCTTGCCGTTCCTTGATTGCTGGATTGATTTGCTTCTTTCCTGCCTGGTAATAATCCTTTTCCACAAAGACTGCTCTGTCTCAAAATTTTAATACTTTTCCCTTCTGCCACAATTTTGTCAGGATCAACTCTTCTGCTAGTATTATTGCATCTTTACTAGTACTTGTCTATGCTGCTTTCTCATGGCCAGGTTTGGAACATACACTCTGTGTGTGTCCTTTCAGTTAACAAATCCTGCTGAGGAATTACTGTTAAGTTGCTTATTTGTGCTTTCATACAATTACAACAGTCTGTTCTTTCCAGTTTCTCTGGTACATCAGAAAATATCAGGTTTTCTCCATGTACTCTGTCTTTTAAGACTCCAGTGATTTGAAACAGCTCTTCCTGAAAAGTCTCGTACATAGCATTTCAGCCTCTAATTTTTGCAGTTTTGTCAGTTCATCTGAATTGCTAGTTAAAAGCTTCTATTTTTTAGCATTTTGTTATTTGAGTTGGTATGCCCCAGTGTTTCATTTATTTTAATCATCTCTGAGTATATCTTACTTGTTTTTTCCTCTAAATTATCTCTTGTACCAAAGCTGAAGCTTGAACTACTTTTTGTTGAACAGCTTCAGGATTCTTCCTTGCCAGTGTTCTCTTCACCTTTTCTGTTATTTCTCTTTCAAGTTCTCTACATTTCTTCTTTGTAGGCACCCAGTTATTGTACCTACTAGCCAGTAACAGAATTTTACTCAAGCTGACAATATCAGTAGCTCTTATTGATCTGTTTCATCACACTGGGAGAGCTCAAATTGAACTGTTAATTAGTTTGTAGCCATCTTGTTGTGCAGATTAAGTGACATCAATATTTACGGAGTAAGCAGCTTTTCTAGATTCATGCAATATTAACTCAGCAAACTTAGCATCATATCAGTTGCTTGGTTAAGTGCCTCATAGAATTAAGAAATTAGGAGAGGCAAGGTGTATAAGTAATGTTAATGAGGGATAGCAAGGGCAGGTTGAGTATTGGTGGCATGGTGGAGAAAGTGTGAAGAGAACTGCCAGTTATTCTGGGATGTTGAAGCATGTTCACTGAGGTGATTTTGTGGTATTGCTTCAGTAATATTTTGAAGTTTTCAGGTGGCTGTCTTCTTTTAATGGAATTGGGTCACAACAGGTGGTAGTAGGTTGTGGAAAGATTTTTTTTTCGTGCGTTTTTGTGTGTGTTTGTGTGTGTGTGGGTTTAGGACTTCTGTGGGTTTAGGACTTGTGTGCTTTATCTTTTATAGGTAGGAGAAGGGTTAGGATGGGATTGAAGGATAATCTGAAGTATCTTGCTTGTGAATACTGGAAGGGATGCCCCAGTAGGCCAAATACATACAGGGCAGAAGTCTGTGCTAGTCTTTTCTTGGTACAAAAGTGCAAAATGATTTTTGGTATGTTAGATTGTTTGAAAGCAACCAGCTTCAAAGAAGGCTAAAGTAATTTTGAAGTGAGTGAGTGGTTTATTTCAGAAAGTGAGAAGGCTGCCTGGTGATGACAGTCTTCAGCATAAAATGTGCAGTTAAGATCATAAAAGTTCCCCAGGGCAGGTCTTTGATAAACAGTGACAGTAGCTGAGGGCCACAAACTGAAGTACAAAGACTTTGGGAACACCAGAGTTGGTCACCTTATAAAGAGTGTAGTGCAAGTTGGAGGAGATAGAAAATTGGCTGTCAAGAAGGAAATTGGAGACCCAGGTGTAATCTTTATCTGAGAATCTGCAAGTTTTGACTTTGTTGAAGAGACTGCCATCAGTGCAACCAAAGTTGCATTTTTAGATCAACAGAAATTTTGCCAGATTTCCATCTTCCATATCCGAGTAGATTTGCTTGGTCAGAGATGTGGTGATGTATTTTGGACCGAAACCTTGCTGTCTCATAGATGGGATGTCATAGTTACTTAGGCATTCAAAAGTTTGATTTTATATTTGATCGTTTCTAGTATGGTATATTTGATATCAGAGGACAAAACTGAAGTAGATGCATTTTGAGTGTTTGCATGAATGACCTTGGCCGCAGTCATGGAGGTATTCAGCTTCAGGTGATTATCAGCCATCTAGTTATGAATGCAGTCAGTGTCTGGTAAACCATAGATTCATCCTGACTTAGCACCTTTATAGGTCCCTTACAAAAAAAGCAAGGAGTAATGTCACAAACGTAAGCCCACTGACCTTTGTAATGCTGTGAACTGAAGTTAGATGAATCTCTTTTTCTGTCTTTTTTCTGGTGCTTTTGTGTCTGTGTTTATGTTGCAGATAAGTTTTGTGTAGAAGACTTACCTGCATTGGCAGAAGGAACCATGGAAGATAAGTGATAATACGAATAATGGATGTAGTCAATTTACGTAGTTGACAAACTATATTCTAATGCTGTCCCTTTCATTTTGTCTTGTGTTAGGCAATAATACTATGGGGTTTTTCCCCCTAAAAATATATGCTAACAGCCTGCATTACTGTTTCTGCACTAAAAGAAAAGGAAAGGCCACCATGAACTTGTTGCTGAGCAGAAGAGAAGAATTACCCAGCCTGAACATCTTTTAACATATAAACAGTTGCTGTCAACTTGGTGTACAATTTTGTAGATGTCTGTTTCTGATGGTCAGATACTGTCTAAAGTAAGTGATACCTATGTAATTTTATGTGATTGATATGGGTTCTAGGTTTAAGATAGTGTTTATGTAGGTTAGCTAGTTTGTATCACACCTGCGATACTACTGTAGATTTAATTACAGGGCAGTGATATGTGCGTGTTGCACGTTAAATACCATATAACAAAACAGTGAACAGAGTACGCATTTTTAATGTTCTCCTGCTAATGTTGTGCAGTTTAAGCTGCGCTGCCTATTTTGGCATTATGAGTTGTGAGCATATTCAGTAGGTCATTTTGTAGTTTAATCAGAACAGTTCATGTAGGGCCACGGTGGTGCAGAGGTTAGCGTTGTCTCCTCACAGCAAGAGGCTCTCAGGTTCGATTCTCAGCTGGAGTGCCTTCAGTGTGGCGTCTGCATGTCCTCCCCGCGAGAGACGGAATCTTAAAAGACATCCAGATAGATGAGTGGATGAGTGTGTGCCTTCTCTGAAGGTTGGGCACCAGGCTGGCAACTCGACACTGTAAAAATCCACTGCCAGTCATAAGCGGACCAGAGATCCACTGTGGCGACCCCTAACCTGGAAAAGCTGAAAGAATCAGAGCAGTTCTTGTAAGAGTGTAAGTAACAGGCCAGCTTGTATAATCTTTTGTTTTAGCTTTGAGTTATGTGTTGTAAGCCTTACCCAGCTGCTTGTATGCATTGTGCAGCATCTGTCATGGGTGTGCCTTAAAGATCATATATTTGTCTGTTTGTAACCTAGGGGTAGTAGGTTCAGCTGTATCAAGTTTTCAGTCCACTGTTGGCTGTGATTTCTAAAAATTCTGATTTCCTGTGCAGATGCATTTTGTCCAAACAATGTTGCTTTTGTTTTAAAGGCTAGTACTGTTCCAGTATCCTGTAACCCTATAAGTAGTACAGAAAAGTCATTCTGCATTTCCTGTTGGGTGTAAATTGCAGTGGTGTAAATTGTGGCATCATCTGGATATTGTATCACATTTGCCATTTCACACTCAATACCCAGAGGCAGTTTAAAAAATATATGCAAGTCCCAAGTAGAGTGTTGTGAAGCATCTGCCTACGGCACTTTTGCAAGTAATGAGTATGATGTTCATCGTGTTTCACTGTTGCAGTCATTACACTTGGGTTATCCTGCGCCAGAGGTATAAAAGATGCAGCCGACGCCATTTTCTTCAGTCTTTCTTGCCGTGCGTTGCCCAAAGCAAAAGCAGTTCGCAAGTGCTGGTCGGCCGACTCCTGAGATTTTCGAAATTGAATTTCAAAACCAAAGTCTTCAATAAAGCTTAGTACCCCGTTGGGGAAACTTTTTCTTGCTCCAGACCGATGTCAGTAAAAGTTAGTTGTATTTCTTGTGGGAAGCAAATACCTCCTAAGGACTTTCACTCTTACAGTATTCCTTGCCTAGGCCCTAACCACGACGTTACTAGTTATCGGTTTTGTGCTAGAGTCAACAAACGCACTATTAAGCGTCAGTTTGATTTTGCTTTACATTACTTTGGCCGAAGGTTTAACTACATAATGCCGTCTGAACAACCGACGACCAGAATTCATAAAAAATGCAAAGACAAGGAAAAGAACAGGCATCCAAGGTCCAAAACCGACGATGAAGCCTCTTCTAGGCCAGTCGCTGGTTCGCCGGTTCTCAGTGAGGCGCTTTCGCAGCCCCTGACACACCGCTACCTCAGAGCCACAGTCCGTATCTGACTCCCAGGTGGAGACACCTAGGCCTCTGGAAATTCAAGGTATTGGGCCTGCGGAAACTATTCCCTCAGATGGGTCCAGAGCCACTGAGCAAGCATCGGCTTCTGAGGGTGTTTTCAGACCTTCGCAGCTTACTATTAAGTCCACTACAGCAGCCAAGGCAAAGTCAAAAACACCATTAAAGACAAGGAAACAAGTACAGCATTCTCCTGGACAGTCACCCATGCCAAAGAAACCATGCTTAAAATGGCCGAGGACCTAATTACTTTGATCAGGGGTTCCCATCCCCTCCTGATAAAAGGCCTAGGCAAGACACAGACTGTGACTCCTCTGGCCAGGTTTCTATTTCCTCCGATTCCTCTTCAGATCAGGGATATTCTCTTCCTCCCTATGAGGACTCTGATGCAGAAGAATCTATACCTTCAGCCTCTCCGCCTGAGGATTATTCTTTTGGGGAAACCTTGCACACCATGAGGGAGCATTTCCATTGGGAGAGCCGGGATTATTCAGAATCCAAGAAAAGGCTCAGGGACTTTCTTTTATTGCCTCATCACAGGCCCCTGGCTATCCTCCCTGTGCTTGATATTGTTGATGATGTTTTATCTGAATCCAGTCTGTCTCCTGATTCTTTACCCCCTGCACCAGTCAAGCCAGACAGGTACTACAGGGTCCCAGACTCTCATAAATTTCTTTATAAAAACCCTGCTGCTGACACAGAAATAATTTCTCAGGGTCCCAAAAAGGTTAAGGCTTCCACTGCAAAAAAAAACCTGTCCCCTCTGATAGGGATTCTAGAGCTCTGGATAGATGGGGGAAAAAAGTTTACACTTCTGCTACTTTAGCTGTAAGGCTTTAAACTGCCCGTTTCACATGCTTAAATATCAACAGTACCTCATGTCTTTGTTAAAACAGAAAATGCTTACAAACTCAAAGTCCTGACAATAAGGAAATGCAGGATTTATTGCATGCATCTGAACAAGTGGGAAAGCATACTCTGCAATGTGGTTTTGATTCATTAGAGGCTTCTTGTAGAGCCACAGTTACAGGCTCTTTCGAAGGCATGCTTGGTTGAAAGAACAAAGTTTACCTGAACTTGTTAAAGTAAAATTATTGGATGCTCCACTACAGCATGATACTTTGTTTGGTGTTAAGGCAGAAGAGGTGTTAAATAAAATGGAGGATAAGCAAAATCAATACAGACAGTAAATGATTTCTTACAGGTTCAACCACCTAGGTTTAGCAGAAACTGGCCTTCAAAAAATTGGTAATTTCCGGTGTCAGACAGGCCACAAAGAGGCAGACACAGACGCCCAAGAGGCAGATCTCGGCCCCAAGGCTCCTACAGGCCTAAACAATGGGGTGTTTCAGCCCCCAAAGGAGGAGAAGACAAATCACAACCTTATAGGAAACAGTTCCAATGACATCCCTCTACAAATGCCAAGCACTTGCCTTTTAGTAGCACCCTTAGGGGGAAAGCTAGCACTTTCCTCACAAAATTGGCACATAATCACCCAGGACAAATGGGTACTGAATATTGTTTCTCAGGGTTACAGGTTCCACTTTCACACCCTTCCAAAATCAAAAGGTATGCCGGACCTGCCACAAAACCAATGGGCAGAGGCACAAAAACAAATTTCTGCTCTCATGGACATGAGAGCTATTCAAAGAGTACCACAGCAAGAACAGGGACAAGGATTTTACTCAAGACTTTTCCTGGTACCCAGAAAGGACAAAGCCTTTCCTGGTACCCAGAAAGGACAAAGCCTGGAGACCAATACTGGACCTGTCAATCCCAAATACTTTCCTGGATGTTCCAAAATGCAAAATGTGAACACTGCAGCAGCTTCTACCCATGCTGGGCAAGAAGGCTTGGCTGGTTACCTTGGACCTCAAGGAGGCATACCTGCATGTCCCAATCAGACAATCTTGCAGAAGATACCTCAGATTCATAGCTGGCTCAATGCATTACCAATTCTCTGCACTGCCCTTTGGCTTATCTACTGCACCCAGGGTCTTCACAAAATGCCTGGCAGCAGTAATTGCATTTTGCAGACAAAAAGGAATTCAAATATATCCCTACTTGGACGACTGCCTTATTCAAGCAGAGGGCAAGGACATTCTACTAAAGCATCTGGCGTTTGTAAAAAGATTACTGATTTGCCTAGGGTACACAGTAAATGAAAAGAAATCAAAACTAGTGCCCTTGCAAGAGATAATATTCCTGGGTGCAAGCTTAAATACAACTGCCAGATGGCTTATCTCACGCCAGACAAGCAAAGGCAACTGACTCATTATTTTCAAATGATTGCAACAAAGACCCAGCTCCCTGCAAGAAAAAATCTGCAGGCCCTGGGCTTCATGGCATCCTGCATTCTACTAATTCCATATGCAAGACTGCATATGAGGAAACTACAATGGTATCTAAAAAGTGTTTGGATTCAACATTGCCACAGCCTGGAAACAATAATAACTCTAATTCCGTGCCTGCAACAGGAGTTTTGATGGTGGTCACTGGCCTGTCACCACAACAAGTAACAGCCTTTCACCTTACCCACAGCCAGGCAGACAATAACAACAGATGCATCGGATTATGCCTGGGGGGCACACATGGCAGGAAAATGTATTCAGGGCACGTGGCCCAAGGAACAAATGCATCTTCACATCAATCAAAAAGAAATGCTAGCTGTACAGAATGCCCTGACAGCCTTCAAGGATCTACTACATCCAGGACAACTATTACTAAAGACGGACAATACCACAGTTATGTGGTACATAAGCAAGGGGGCACACATTCCTACCCCCTCTGCAGGCAAGCCATGACTTTGTGGAACACAGCACTGACCTATCAAGTACATCTGCAGGCACAATTCCTGCCAGGAACGAAAAATGCACTGGCAGACGAACTAAGCAGAAATTTCATGGATCCTCACAAATGGAAACTAAATCCACAGGTCTTCAGCATGATAACAAGGAAATGGGGATGCCCAGACATAGATCTTTTTGCCTCCCCTCACAACTGCCAACTACAGAGATTCTGCACAAGAACTTAAAAGTGGATGCTCTATCATTCAGCTGGAAAACCCTGACAGTTTATGCATTTCCTCCACTGCCTCTGCTTCCCAAGGTGCTCCTAAAAGTCAGACAAGAGAAGCCAAAAATGATCCTGATTGCCGCAGACTGGCCACGCCAGCACTGGTACCCAATCCTAAAGAGCTTGTCTCAAGGCCCAACCTGGCCTTTACCTCAAATTCCTCATCTTCTGACTCAACAAAACAATCAGATTCTGCACAGTCAACTCAGAACCTTAAGTCTGGCTGCATAGCAGATAATATAGCCACTCAGACCACACCTCTCTCTAAAGCTGTTACGGATGTCATTTTAGAAGCCAGGAGGCCCAGCACTAGGAACTCTTATGCAGAAAAATGGAAGAGATTCTGTGCTTGGAACCAGGCACAAGGACTCGAACCACTTGTTCCAAATACACCTCAGATTTTACAATACCTAACTGAGATGCTGGACAAAGGCCTATCCTTCTCATCAATTAAGATCCATGCCCCGGCCATTTCAGCTCATTACAATACGGAACCTCCTATTTTCTCTCATCCACTACTAAAACAGTACCTCAGAGGGGCAAAAAACATAGAACCCCAAGGAAAGCACCGATACCTACTTGGGACCTCAATGTTGTTTTAGAAAAGCTCACACTACCTCCTTTTGAGCTAGCCAATACAGCTGATATAAAATTCTTATCATGGAAAACTGCTCTGCTCCTAGCAATAACTTCAACAAGAAGAGTCTCAGAGTTACAGGCATTAATGGCAGTGGAACCTTTCATCATTTTTCATCAGGACAGGGTCTCTCTAAGGACAAACCTAACATTTATGCCAAAGGTGGTATCCAGTGTGGCTCTTAACCAAACCATTCATCTGCCAACATTCCATCCAAATCCCCAGAACAAAGGGGGAGAGACTTCTGCACGCTTTGGACATACACAGACAGCTACGATTCTACTTGGACAAAACAAAAGCTTTCAGAAAAACTGAGCAACTGTTTGTAGCTTATGCTGCAGGATCATAAGGAAAGCCTATCTCAAAGCAGACTCTTTCAAAATGGATAGGACACTGCATTCGCTTCTGCTATTCACAACATGGCAAATCCGTGCCTAAGGGCATTAGGCCACATTCTACCAGAGCAGCAGTCACTTCAGCAGCCTTCCTCAAAGGAGTACCAACCAAAGGCATTTTAGAAGCTGCAACCTGGAGTTCAGTGCACACTTTCACCAAGCACTACCACTTACCTCTCTACTCTAAATCCAGAGTAGGCTTTGCCACTGCAGATCTGCAGGGCCTGGTAGCCTCTCCTAATCCTATTTAGGCCCAGCCACCCAACCTCAGCTTTGGGATTCAACCCAAGTGTAATGACTGCAACAGTGAAACACGATGAACATAGTACAGTTGTGTACCTACCATAAATGTAGATGTTAGAGTGTATTCACTGTTGCAGTTCAGGTTACCCACCCACCATCCCCCTTTTCTTTGCTAAGACTTTTCTGTACTTCTCAACTTTCTACAACCTATGTGGTATATTTGCTTGTAGATGAAGGAAGTGTTTCTTTTAGTACATGCATGCTTTTGGCATATTTTTTTCAGTCTTCCTGTTTGGGGGCACCTGACATCTGGGGCAAGAAAAACTGAAGAAAATGGCGTCGGCTGCATCTTTTATACCCTGGCGCACTGACGTCAGGGAAGAGGCGACAGCAAATGACACCGGACCTAGACTTTTGGAATTCTGGCTGACTGCGGGTAGCCTGCCAGCAGGATAACCCAAGTGTAATGACTGCAACAGTGAATACAGTCGAACATCTACATTTATGGTAGGTACACAACTGTACTATATTTAACTAGAAAACTAATGCATGTTTCAGGGTTATGGCATGACTACTTTGGCACTGCCACTGAGACACCATACAGCGTAAAGCAATGGAGCATTTGTCCACTTCCCATTTAAAAGGCCTTTTACATAGTGCAGTGTTCAAACAGTATCCTCATTTGATGGCTATGCCTAGAGAATCATGTGTGTGTGTGTTAATGGTACTGTGGTTAAGAATACTGGGGATAGATGGTGAGGATTCCACTTTCCAGTTCTTGTGATGGTTTCAGCACAGGGTGCCACGTTCTGCTATGATAGCTGAAATTCCCTTTTAATGATATGCATCTGTAATAATTTTCAAGATTTTTTTTTTTGTAATTGCTGAATTACTGTTTGGCATGCTTTGTCTTTTACAGTTTACAGTTTTGCACATTTGTTAACTGACTTTTTGAACTGGTCCCAAAGACTATTTTCAGCCACAGCCTGCCCACAAGGCACAAGCAGCAGTAACACAGTTGCACAGTCTGTACTCAGCAATGGAGCATAACAAATGTGCTAAATGATAATATATACAGTATTAGAATTGATGAGCCACAGCAAAAACATAATAAATAAAGGAATAATCCAGTGCAGGTATTTACACACTGAAGAGGTGAACTAAGTACAAGGGCGTGGTGAATGAATGAAGCAGAAAAAAATTAATGGCAGAGATGCACAGATTGAGTAATAAAGGAAAGCTGAAAGGGACAGGTAAATAAAGCAAAGATAATTATATTATTGCGGGAGGTATTGTGGGAGAAATGTTTAGACTGCACTAGTTTAAAAAGTGTATGACTAAGGACTAAATTAAGAATTATAGTAGGTTAAAAGGTAGCTGTTTGGTTTGGCTGTTCTGGAGTGTATATTGAACCTAGTTTTAGTTAATTCACTGTACCAAGCTGTTTATTTTTATATTGTCTGTTGTGGAAAGCTGCATTGCCCTAGTGCCCGACGGTGAAGTTGTACCTGAAATAAATATGTAAATGCAGATTTGGATTTATATTAAAAATACTTCTGGATCATTTTTAAATTTGCACATTTTCTTTGATTACATTGTCAACATTTTTTTCTTGATGTAGTTTCATCGGGTATTTGCTGCATTTGTGGATAAAGTATTTTTACTTTGAGCTTGCTAATGCTCTCAAAATTTACTGATTTTTTTTTCCTGTGACTTTATTGCAGCTTTAGGTGAAAAAAGAAAAAAGGAGGAGCTTCTAGCCAAGCGTGTTGAACTAAAACATGACAAAAAAGCAAGAGCCATGGCTTCTCGTACAAAAGATAACTTTCAAGGTTACAATGGCATTCCCATTGAGGAAAACCCCCCAAAAAGAAAGAGGAGAACCAAGGCAGAAATGGAGGAAGAAAGGAGGAGGATGAGAATGGAGAGAGAAAGCCAAGTGACAGATGAGGAAGGTTATAACAATTACCAGATTGATTCTGAGGAAGAGGAAGAGCAGGAAGAGCAAGAAGATAAAGAGCAGGAAGAGCAAGAAGAAAGTATCTCGGAACCAGCATCTGAGCCTGAACCAGAATCAGAATCTGATTCAGAGTCAGAACCAGAACCAGAGCCAGTCAGAGAGCCTGAAAAACCTGCTCTTAAAAAAACACCACAATCTAAACCTATGAACTTCATGGATCTTCTCAAACTTGCAGAAAAAAAACAATTTGAACCAGTAGAGCTAAAGACAGTAAAAAGGGCTGAAGATAGACCAAGAACAGCAGAGGAGTTAAGAGAACTGGAGTACTTGGAGAGAAGAAAGAAATTGGAGAAGGATACTAGTCATTTAAAAAACAGTAATTCAGTGAAGGAGTCAAAACATGTAAAACCAGTTAGAAACTCTGAGGAAAAACAGACCTCGGCAAAAACAAACTCTTCGTCCTCCAGTGTAAGTGACAAAAAATCAAAACATTTGCCTACAACACAAAAGCCTTCAGGATCACCTTCAATCAAAAGTAGTGAAAGTTTTAAGACAAAAGTAGAACAGGGTGGATCTGTAAAGCATTCGTTAAATGCAAAGAGTGAAAAATCTCAAATAGAAAAAGTCCGAATTAATGAAGTAGGGAAAAAATCAGAAGCAAGCCCTGTACCAGCAAGGTCCAAGGTAGCAGTTTCCAGTGGAATACAAAAAGCTGTTGCTACTAAAGACATTAATCAAAGAAAAACGGTGTCATCTTCACCATTTTCAAAGACCAACACTGGATCTTCATCAGGAAGTGGAGCAAGTTCTTCTCTGCATCGTACTGGTCCTAGTGGACATGTTTCAAAATCTGGAGTTGCAAATTCAGTTAACTTTTCAAAATCTGGAGGAAGTCTTCACCCTAGGTCTGAAAAAAATATTCCAGTGCGACCAGGAAGTAATGCTTTGGGGCATGACCATCATGAAAATACAACAAAGTCAAAATCTGGAATCGGTGCCGTCACAAAATCGGACTCTTCCATTAGGTCTGGTCATGGACAACAAAAGCCAGCTAAAATGGTCTCTGGACATTCTGGGCACAGTGCTCACTCAATGCAAGGGAGTGGGCCTGTTCGCCCTGAAAGCCATACCAAATCAAAATCCGACAGCAGTCTTCCTGGACGTCAAGGAGGTAGTGCTCCTCCACGTTCAGGAAATACTGTTATGTCAGCACCTGCACGATCTGACAATAATGCCAAGTTAAAATCAGGAAACCCTTTTCCTATTCGACCAGGAAGTAATACTTCCATAAGACCAGAAAGTACTGCAAAATCAGGACCTGGCCAGCATTTAAACCACAGCAAATTAAAACCTGGAAGCTCTGCTTCTGGCCATCCAAAAACTGGTGCCCCTGCTCGTCCGGGAAGTACTGTTACATCAGGACCTGGTCGACCAAACAATCTGACCTCTAAGCCTAAATGTACTGTTGTTTCAGAAACCATTTCCTCAAAGAACTTTGTAGCTAAACCGAACAGTGGATCTATGTCTGGTATGAGAGCACCACCCGCAGGACATAGACCCATGATGCGTCCTCCAGGTAATATATTTTATAGCGGTCTGTTAGAGAATGTTGTCTTTTATGGGCTTAATAAAACTTTCATCATTTGTTAATTAAATAAGCTTCTTAATGATTAAATGTAATTATTTAAATTGGAATGGGTATTCCATGTGCTGTAATTGTTGGTCATTTATCTTTGGGATGGAGAAAAGCAGAATTCTAGCAGTTTTTCACTCCAGGTTGTACTAACTTTTTAAAATCATCTTTATTAAGTTATTATTTAAGACAGTGGCATAATGTACAATGCATGAATATGAAAAATGGTAATGTTTTTTCTTTTCTAACAAGTAACTGTTAACACCTTAGCTTTATTTACCTCTAAACATGAATGAAAAAAGCTTCATTCTGCAACAGAACAGTCATGTTGCATTGAAAACTTAGCCTGAGGAAGGAGAAGGCTGATTGCCTTCAACTTTTAACAGAAAATCTGCATTGTATAATCAGAGCAAGAAGTGATGTTAGCTGTTATGCCAAATTATTTCCTTCCTTATCACTGTTGCAGTATTCCTTATAAAAGGGCTATCCCACTGAGGGTAGCTATACTTTTGGTCAACATACCAAAGCCTTAGGCCCTTCAAAGTGCCATGTCCTAATCTGATGCATAAGGTACATAAGTGTTATGTATAAGCTCCAAATTCTCAAAACTTCTTTGCTACCAATCTGAACTTTTTTTTTATTATTCTGTTAGTTTTTAATCATGTTTTCAGCTGCTGAACCAAAAGCAGATAAGTAGCCCATTGGGGACTCTTCCTTCCATTTTTCAAAATCTATCCCAACTCCTTCACAGGACCAAATTTTCTTGGGATGTAGGATCCAGACCCTTTTAATGGCGTTTTTTCTTCCTCTTCCCAAGGTCCTTTCTCTGACCACTTTTTTCAGTCTCTTCTTTACAAGTAATATCTTCAAGAGATTTTATTCAAGCCCCGAGTTTGTGACCTCTGTCATTTTGATGGTTCCTTTGGCCAGGCACCACATGTGGAAGTTGCAGTGGTACCTCAGAACAATTTGGTAGCAGAGTTGTCATCCTGTGAATGTTCCCATCCCTTTCTTGCTTTGACTTTGGCATGAGTTAATATGGTGGATTCACAAGATTTCTCTGAATCCAGGCATTCCTTTTCAGGTGATTTCCCCCACCCAGGTTTGAAGCATCTGTCGGTAATCCTTGGGTTTTGGGGCCTTCCAGCAGCAATGTCATGGTCCAGGGAGTCTGGTCTCCACAACAGGTAAAAGACCATGTCAACATTAGGAAGATGAGAGCTCTGCTCTTGGCTCTTCAGACTGCATTCTGTCTGGATTCTGGGTCCTCTCAGGATTTTTTTTTACCCAGCCAGGGGCAATCACCACAAGTTACCTAATCAGATGAATCTTTTTTTACCTTAATATTCTCTGCCAGCAGTTGACTGTCTGGGTGATAGGGTTTTAATTCCTTTCCGACACTTGATTTTTGAAGACGTGCTTCAGGTTTTGCAGGATGCCATAAAACCTACTACTAGAAAATCTTTTGTTGGTAAATAGAAGAAATATTCTGTCTGCTGTCACAAAAATGAACAGGACCCTCTTTTGGTGGGTATTCCTGCAGTTCTTTCTTATTTGTTTGAGTTGCTCAGTTCTGGCCTGGCATACTTGTCTGTTAAAACTCATCAGTCAGCCATTTCTGCTTGTCTGCTATTAGGTTAATCTCCTCCCTCTAGATTTGAGGTTAAACCATTTTGATAGGTATCCTTCATGTTGGGCCTCCAAGAAGAAACATTCCTCCTTTAGGACCTTAATTTTGTTCTTGAGAAACTGACTCTGGCACCTTTTGAGCAGTCATCTTCTTGTACCTTGCAGTTTTGTAACTGTCCCCCTGTATAAAACCCACTTTGGCGCGATTTTGCGCATAGCGCAGTATCGGGCAGCTCCGCTTAATTGGGTTTAAACCATTCTCGGCTCCACAAAGTCTGCTCTTCACTTTTTCCCTTAGAACTGATCTAGTTCTCATAATAAACACCTCATTCCTACTCTAAAGCCTGGCACTTGCTCACTAAAGCAATTATATAAGTCAGCACTAAAAAATTAAAAGCACTACACCCTCACAAACTCCCCTTGAGTACCTTGTTCCCCATTGGCCCCTTTTTCAATTATAAAGGAATTCCCAATACTATTCTAGCATGTCCAGAGGTCAGTTGTCAATTTCCTCTCCGGTCCAGCTGGTGAATCTGGGAATCTTGAGGCAATGTTTCAACTGCCTCATGTACACAGACAACCCTCTCCTCCTCCCAACAAATTCCAACACATGTGAGAGATGAAACCATATAGCCAAACTGGAGGCTAAGCTCTCTCAACTCAGTACTGGCGTAACCAGTCAGGAGGAGAAGGAAACCACACTCACTATAATTCCAGTCTCACATAGACCTACCACGACAGCAAGCCAGACACATAAACACATAAAAACATACTCGGAGGCTCTAAATAAAAATCTGCCTAAGCAGCAAAGACCTCCAAAGCAGACACCCAAGCAACCGCTACCCCAAAACAAAACACGTGCAACACATAGCCAGTGTGCCGAACAGTCA
Organism: Protopterus annectens; assembly: GCF_019279795.1. Lineage (NCBI taxonomy): Eukaryota > Metazoa > Chordata > Ceratodontiformes > Protopteridae > Protopterus > Protopterus annectens. Next base: position 266,673,191 of record NC_056743.1, read on the forward strand.
CAGCCCTTAAGGCTAAACAACACACCTGATACATTTGTAATAGGTGACTCTTATCGTCAGGCACACTGACGTCCCGCTCACCAGGCTGAACAAGGAGAAGGTCACGGTGAGCTGCCTGTTGGGCGCTAGGATCTGCCACATAACACAAGCACTCAAGTCACTCCAAGGCAAGTACAAATATGACTCAGTCATTGTCCATGCTGGTGTGAATGACCTGAGACGTACCTCCCTGGACTACATGAAAAGAGACATAGAGGAGCTCTCTGAGCATGTAGCCCAGGCCGGTATGACCCTGACCTTGAGTAGCATCTTACCCTCACCAAGAATGATGCCACAATATGAAGACAAGATGATCAATTTCAACAATTGGCTTAAATATTGGTGTCATTCAAAGGGAATCCAGTGCCTGTCAGCCTGGGATGACATGCTCGACGAGCCATGATGCTTTGCTAGGGACAGCTTGCACCTGTCACCCCTGGGCTTTCAGATATTGGCAAAGGCTCTTGCCACCCCCATAGTGCCTTTTTTAGGCAAGGCTCAAAAGACAAACCCACCTCCATAGGTATCACAAGGGATAAGAAACTAAGAGTAATGCTACTCAACGCCAGAAGTCTAAACCTCAAGATGCATGCACTCAAGACTCTCCTTAGCATGGAGTAAATCGATATCTGTGCAGTAACAGAAACCTGGTTCAAGGCTCCCGAGAGCACCCCAGTACTACCAGGTTATACTTCGTATCATGCTTTTCGGCCCCAAAACTTTGACCGAACCACAAAAGGAGGGGGAGTATCAATATTCGTCAAAGATACCTACACCTCCAGGTTGGTGGCACAGCACGAAGCATCAGAGACTATCCATATGCAACTAACAGTGGGTAAAACTGCCTTCCAGTTTATAGCCTGCTACAGACCACCCTCCCAAACCCAGGAACCCCACTCAGCCTTCCTGAGAACACTGGAAAATATGAAAGTCTCTCCAAACACCATTATATTGGGCGACTTCAACTACCCAGACATAGAGTGGGAACATTACTCTTAACACCAACACCCTAGCCCAAAGGTTCCTAGAATTTATAAACTCAAATGCTATGGAACAACTTGTTACCACTCCCACAAGAGGGGAAAACATACTGGGCCTGATCATCACCAACATGGGGGCTCTATGCTCCAGACCAGAAGTGTATCCCTCACTGGTAATATCAGACCATAAACTAAGCTCACTGGATATTCACATCCTGACCCCACCCCCTGCCCAGAAAACCACAGTGAAAAACTTCTCTAAAGCAAATTTCACACTTCTCAAAACCGAGGTGGAATCCTTCAAAGCCCCTAGGCCTGTGGAAAATACGGCCCAGACTGCAGAATCCTTTATAAATGCATTCTGTGAACACCTTCAAGAATGTATGGATCATGCAATCCCAGATAAAACCAAGACCCAATCCTCCAAAGGCAGGCGTCTTGTCTGGTGGACCCCAGCCATAAACAAACTATACAATAGAAGGAGGAAGCTACTACATGATAGAGAGCAAAATCCCAAAAAGGGAAGGCATCTCTGATCGGTATTATTAAAAAACTACGGGCACTCAGAAAATCGTCTAAGGCCAGCTTGGAGAGAAAAATTGCACAGAACACTAAAGATAATCACAAGGCTTTCTTTAGTTATGTTAGGAACCTGGGTGGGAATTCCCAGATATGCTCAGAATTAGTCCAAAATGACAAAAAATACACCGAACCCACAGTCATTGCCAACATCCCAGCTGACAGGTTCAGCGCAAACTTCTCCCCCCCCCCACCAAAAGGGCAAATATCTATCCCAGAAGAGTGCTGCCCCCCTGACATCTCAGATGCTCAGGTAAGAGCCGCCCTCTCCAAAGCAAAAAACACAGCATCAATGGGACCAGACGGTGTCCCGGGCTGCGTCATACATGAACTCCAAGAACAGCTAAACCCAAACATAAAACTACTATTCAATCTCAGCCTTACTACAGGATATGTACCCAAAGAGTGGAGTACAGCAACAGTGGTCCCTCTCCACAAAGGTGGTGCCTCAACGGATCCTGGAAACTATCGCCCCATAAGTCTGACTAGCTTGGTCTGCAAAGCTATGGAAAGGATCATCATGGACCTCATAAATAAAGATATTGGGGACCTACAGACACTGGATCCTACCCAGTTCGGCTTTAAGGGCAGATCCTACCTCTTAAACCTGGTCGATTTCTTTGAAACAGTCACCAAAGCCATTGACAAGGGGAAGGTGGTCCACACAACCTACCTGGACCTCGCAAAAGCCTTCGATACAATACCCCACTTGGCCATTATAGATAAGCTCACCAGCTTAAATATAAATCTCTGTGTCACTAGATGGGTAGCAAACTGGCTCAAGGACAGAACCCACATGGTTAGAATTGCTGGAGCCATGTCAGACTCCAAACCAGGTACAAGTGGCGATCCACAAGGCTCAGTCCTGGGACCTCTCTTGTTCGGTATATATTTCTCGGAGGTACAGGCCAACACGGAAGGACTGTGGCTGACCTAGTTCGCAGATGACTGCAAACTAGGTGCCATAATCGACTCTCCAGTCGACACAAGCATCCTACAAAAGGGCCTCATAGAAACAGACAACTGGTGCCAGAGCCATGGCCTCAAGCTAAATGCCAAAAAGTGTATAGTCATCCCCTTTGGCAAAAACAAAGTGCCCACAAATTACCACATAGGTGGTAATCCATTAAGTACGGAAGACGTAATTAGGGACCTGGGGTCCCAAGTTGATAGCAATCTCTCATTTGAAAACCATGTGGCCAAAGTGGTTAGAAAAACATTTTATATAGCCCACCTAATCATGAAGGGATTCACAACTAGATCAGTGGAGGTCATCGTGCCTCTTTACTCATCCCTCATCAGGCCCATAATTGAGTACAATGCCCCTTTTGGGATGTACCTTACCAGACACCTACAGCAACTGGAAAGACCCCAAAAGTACCTCACCAAGAGGATCAAAGGGCTCAAACAGATGCCATATGCTGCCCGGTTAAAGAAACTCCAGCTCTACTCAGTGGCATACCGCCTGCTCAGAGGGGATCTGTGCCTGATGTATAAAGCCATGTCCAACCCGGAATTAATGGACATGCTGCACCTCAGAAAATCCAAATCCCATCGAGCTACGCGATCAAGAGACTTGAACCTCAGCACTGAAATAGGACATGTTGGAGGGACAGATTCATAACCCAGAGGCTCCCTTCACTGTGGAATAAAATCCCAGTCCATGTTAGGCAGAGTCCCTCATTGACTCTCTTCAAGGGGAATCTTGAAGAGCGGATGGGAGATCGTAGGTTTACCCCGGGTATCACTTCTGTGTCACTGTTAGACAGAGGCACAGTATACTAACCTCGAAAAAGGGCATAGCAAAATTCATTTAAAATGGGTGGTGAAAGCCAAACACACTCTGGCTAGGCTTATAAATGCCCTAGGGCAGATAGCCTAGTATGAACCTATGGAAAACCATCTTGCTGATGACTCTGACTTCTGCCAAGAGACTGAGCTGCACACTGTTTATTGTAGTTCCTCCAATTCTGTTTTTTTTCTTAGACAATGTATCTGCTCTGACCAATCCTTGTTTTATGCCTAAAGTGGTCAGTGACTTGTCTTTGATTTAGGCCATTCATCCCCCCCCCCCAAATAGTAGTACAAGGGTTCTACAGTCTTTGGATTTGCATGGACAGCTCAGATATTGTTTAGATAAGATTAAGGATATTAAGAAGTCTGATCACTTTTTTGTTTCTTTTAATGGCAAGAAATTGGATTTGGTTGCTTCCAAGCAAACTATCTCCTCTTAGATTTCTGTAGCAGTTTCCCTTTGTTAATTCTTTTCATGGCAAACAGCTTCCTTTTTCTCTCTGTGCTCATTATGCTAGGGTGATGGCTTCTTCTAGAGTTTTTTTAAGGGTCTTGATGCTTGGTCCATTTTGGAAGTGGCTGCTTGGTCTTCTTTGTATCAGTGTCTTAAAGCTTTTCCCAGAACTCTGGTCTGCTAATGATTGGCAGTAGATTTTTACGTGCTGGTTTGCCGGGCCTAACTCACAACCTTCAAAGAAGGAACGCCCACCCACGCATGTCGCCACACAGAAGACACTGTAACTGAGAATCAAATGGGCAACATCTAACTATGAGGCGACAACGCTACCGCAGCACCACCACCACAGTGCTTGGTCTTCTGTGTATACTTTTACTAAAATGTACAAGTTGGATCTGGTTTCTAGGACTAGGACCTGTTTTGGCAGGTTTATCCAGTTCCATCCTCCATGGATTTTTTGGGCGGTTCTTCTGTTGCCTTCTTTTCCCACCTTCTTCAATAGCTTTATTGCTCTCCCTTTTATAAGTACCTTACACTTTGGATATAGGACATATGTATGATGTACGGCATTTCTAAGAGCTTAAGGTGTTGGTATGCTGTCTGGATATATGGCTATCCTCAGAAGGATATAAATTTTGTAAGGAATACTGCAAGAGTGAAAATTTGGACATCTACTGATACGATAAGGTTTTGCATAACTCTACTTTTATTCAAAGGAATGGGGGGAGGGCAAAAAAAACAGTGAAAGCAAACACCCTTATAATTTCTCTCACTTCTGTTCATGTGATACAGAACAGTATTACATGTGTATATTCCATTGCAAATATTATTGGAAATCAGCCCAGCCAGTGTTTTAAGTTTGTGTAATTCCCCAGACCATTTTTTGTACCAAAAGTTTAAAATGGCTAAATTGTTTTAATTCCAGCTATTGTTCCTCCACAGTTTAATACTAATACCTGCATACAACAGTGAAATGTACAATTGTGTGAGAATGTACTGTAGTACTAATAGATGTTTCAGTGGTTCGCTGTTGCTATAGGCCTTACTATGATTTCTGCAATAGAAGGCATGCTTTCTGGCCCAGCTTCCATAGTTTAGCACTTTATTCTATCTAGGCTGGTAGGACATCCACTCCTTTGGATATCATGACATTCACTGTATAAATATGACATTTGTGTGTGCCATTTTAGAATGTTCTTACCCAGAATAATAGAATATGCACCTTATTAGACCTTGTGCAAGATCCTAAAAATCCTATCTAAGCAGGGATATATGTTCTTTCTGGATCAAGAAGTTGGAGGAATAGGGCACCTTTAGAGCTACCTTGACCTGAGCAGGCCTGAGGCCCTGAGAAAAGGAGAAGGGATAGTTGGATAGGGATAAAGGTACCCCACCCAAGGATGCTAACTAAGAGAAGGGATGATGGGTGGGAACCAGGACTGCAGTTGCGATCTACACAGATCACTACTGTTATGGTAGATTTTTACACAGCTGTGTTGTATTCTTCATCTAGATCATTGTTGCGGTAGTCCTCACTTCTGGGGCAGTTCCTAACACTTGGAAGACTGTAGAGGTGTATAGATTGGAAAAACTGGACTACTACAAGCTCTGCATAATGGTGGTTTCCTGCCCCTAGATGCATTGCCTAGTGTATAGTGGTTGGAAAAGATTTGGATCGATGACCAAGTAGCTGCTTTAAAAATAGCCTGTGCAGCAACCCTTCCTTAGAATGCCCGCTGTGGATAATGTACCCTAGTGCTGTGGACTCTCATGGCATTGTCCAATATTTTACCACAATGAGAGTAACTGAACAAGAATGCAGTGTTCCAGTTAAACGTCTACTATGAGACTGTGTTTTTTCCTCTTCCTTGATGCGTATGACGCAACTAACTCATCTGAGGATGTCATTCCTCATCAGTGTTGCAGTATTCTTTACTCTTGGGATATTCTGCCAAAGGGGCAAGTCCACAAAAAACAAAATTAAAACCAAACAAATTCTATTAAAATATCATCAGTTCTGTGAGTGCTTTTGTCTCCTTATATGAGACTTCTTCAGATTGGCTAGTACAATGTTAAAAACACATTTAACTCTTTCAATCCAGTGAAGCTCAGGAAGTTTGCACAGTAACTTCCAATGAGGGGAGCCTAAGCTGTTTGACAGACTCAAGTTATACCCTCACATTTCAAACAAATGTTCATATCTCTGGAACCATAGGGGTTATGAAAGACGTATAAATGGCAAACCCGTCACCACAAACTATTTTTATAGTGGTAGTATTCTTTATGTTCTCAATCTGAAACTGAATTTTGTAAGTCACAGTAAACACAGTAACTGTTACATTTATTGTATTTTGTAAACAACTTAAAATATCTCGGCAACCACTCGTCAGCAGTATTTTATTTGTCTAGCTGAGAACTTTCATAAAAGATTAAGGAGTTTTGTCTGTGTTACTTGGTTGTTGAGATATTTAGAAAAAAATGTGAACATTGTATTTATATAAGTTAATGTCATAAAAAGAACAGTTAATATCTCTTTACCTGCACTACATGGAGGACAAATATTAATGCAGCTGAGTTTGCTATTGTGTAAGCTTTAAGATGAAATATTTTATAACTTTGTACATAGCATGGCTTTGGAATTATTGATGCAAATATGAACAAGCAATATTTGATGCCTAGAGGTGTCAGTAGGAGTTGACTCCAGATGCACCTGGAGGCGCCACTTGGATGTAATGAGTTAAGTACTCAAATAGTCACATGGAAGACGCCCTTTTTCATGGACATTAATGTTTTAACCCTTTCCTCTTCAGATAAACAACAAAATCTTTCCTGTTCAATCCTGGTGGATAGTAAGCATTTAATTTTACCTGCCACAGATATTCACACCACCCCAATTCATCTTCAGCATTAAGCAGTTTGTCAAACTCTTCCACTTCATCCAGAACCATAAACTTGTAGTCTACCTTGCATTTACTAGTCTTATAGGGTTTACCAAGTGCATTTTTTTCACCCCTCACTTGAACTGCTTACTTGTGCTCATAATATTCATTTGTATAGTTCTCTAGTGGTACGAGCTACATAAAATGACATGCAGGAACTGCAAACTGTTAACTATGCCACAAATTTTGATTGGCAAGTAAAGCATCCCTTAATTTTAATCTTATAATCAAGATTATTAATTACCATACCCATATGATTAGATGTGCCCTGGCTCTTCAACTTTGGGGCAATTCTGGCTGACTTGCCTGACTCGGAGGGTAAGACTTCTGACATTTCCATTTTGAGATCTGATTCTCAGCTGACTTGTCATCTGTTAAATGTAATTATGATACTGCTGATGCCTCATCTAGGGCAGCTGCATCTAGATCTGTTATGAGGGGGTATTCTTGGCTATGCCTCCAGGCTCTACCTGAAAACATCAAGGCCAAATTATTGGATTCTTCATTAGACAAAGGCAGATGAATTGTGTAAGACCCTTTAAAATAAGGATAAAGTTATGCAGTATTTGAAACAAATCATTGTCTGTCCTGTTCCTAAATTTCAGAGAAATTGCAGCCTAAACAGCCTTCTAAGGGAAACAGGGCTTCCAGAAGAGCTTTTTCAGCAAGCTTTCTCAGGGTATTAGGAGGCAAAAGCCTCCTTTCTGTAACAAATCTACTTTGATTTGATATTTAGATGCACTTGCCTCTCTACCGGATTTCTCTGTCCCTCAGGTTGACATTTTCTTTTCCTGTTTGGCCACAGGTAACCACAGATGCCCGAGTTCTGTCCATCATCCAAAATGATTATTTTATGGTTTCAAAGATGTTCTTCATGTTGTTCAGTGCTGCAGTAGCCTTCGGTATTTGGGTTATATATCCTGCCAAAAGATATAACAGCCATCTAGCTTCCAAAGTTTCAAGGCACTTTTCATGCACTCAACTGTCAGGCAGTTCGAGCTGTGCTGCCTGAAAGACAGGTCTGGGCAAAAAGCCCTTAGCTTTATTGCCAATGAAGGGTATGCTCCTCTGAGTATTTGAGGATTGGCAGTCTGCTACTCCTTTCCTTGGCTGGGCAGCTGAGTTCCCTTGGGGGGTGGGGGGGACTCCCATTTTCTTAAATTTATTGTTATTTTAAAACTAGGAGTGCTGTGTTTTAATGGACTGTCTCGAGACTGTAATGTTCTTTTAAACAACACACTCATTTTTTTTCTGTTTCAAAGTGCTGTAAGCTAGCTGAAAACATATGATATGTTGTCCTGTCTCGCCTTCATTCTTGGTGGTTTGGTTCAGAACTGAGCTTAGGTTCTGACTCTGCCACATACTAAAGTTTGAGAGCTTTCACTGGCTCAATGCTACACCCTATCCCAAGATTCCTAGTGATAGTTACCCAGATCTCATTTGCTGCTTCAGGATTGCTTTTCACTGGCTCAGGCTAAGTCTATTTCTTTTTATACTTCTTTAGTCATATTCAGTGTCAAACCTTTGTTATTAAGTTGTTTTTATTAAGAAGCTTCCCTTTTTTGAGTGTTTTGAGCATGCTGTTGGTTCTTTCGCTGCTGTTTTTGTTACTGTGTGGGCCGTCGTTCTATCTCAGGCCTTTCCTTACTATCCCATCTAATTTAGTTTCTTCTTCTTAAAAGAATCCGTTTGAGTTAGAGGATTCTTTTTGTTCCCTTTTATTTTAGTCCCTTTTAATTAGAGGGCTCCCTCCCCTTGCCTTTTTTACTCCCTAAACTTTGAAGTTTTTGCTGTTTTAGTTAGAGGCATCTCCCATGGTCAGAGGAGATCGTCATTTGACTTAGAGACCTCTCCTCTGGCCCATTTTTTCTTTCCCTATATATAAAGAAAAAAAATTTTTTTTTTCTATCTCCTCTCTCGTTGTGTTTGTTGGTGTGTGTTGTATTGCTTAAGAGCTATACATTATAGTTGTATTTTTTGTTAGCATTGTTGATTACAGTAGTCTTCATGTCTAAGGAATCTACAAAAGAGACAAAACAGTCTGAATTCAAAAAGTGTGACTCGTGCACATAAAAAAATGTCGTTGACAGATGGGCACACTAGTTGTGTTTGTTTGGGAGCCGTTCAGCTGCAGGATTCCTGTTCTGTTTGTCATTGCTTTAGCTCTAGGGTCCTGCAGGTGCGGAAAAACAAACAGATAATCAGATTCTTATTAAAGGGACCTTTTGAGACAGTCATCGAAGGAAATCAGGTTTCAAAATCCTTGGATAAGTCCTCTAACAAAGCAGCTTCTTCGGTTCTGGTTTCTGAACCGACGAAAAGACAAGAAAAACAACTAGCTTTGGATCTAACGTTTATCGGGTCCGAGATGTCTAAGTCTCCCTCGGTTCCACTTGTGTTGTCAGAACCGGCTCGGAGCCAAAAGAGGAGCCGGTCCATTCGGTGCCACAGTCCCTCCTTCTGCAGTCGGTGGCTGGTAGCTATAGATCATCCACCCATTCCTCTCGATCTTTCGGGAGCTTATCGGACAATTATGTGGAGCGGGTGGTTAAGAGGTTGCTCTGGACACTGGCCCTAGCAAAAATTCTTTCAAGCCCAGCCCAGAAGGATGTGGAGCAGACTACCAAACCTGCCTTGTCTTCCATTCCTCCTTCAACTCTTGAGTTCAGAGCTAGAGTGCATGGAGGTCCTTGTGGTGGAACAGTATGTTCCGCGAACCTCTCCCGGTGGCTCAGATGTTCTTCGTGTTTCACTGTTGCAGTCATTACATTTGGATCATCTGCCTATAGGTAGCCCTCAGCCGGCCTGAATATCAAAGTCTTCGGGTTTCTGCATCGGATGCTGTTGCTTCTTCCATGACGTCAGGTAGTCAAGGGTATAAAGCATGCAGCCGACGCCATTACATCGGTCTTTCTTGCAGTGCGGTGCCTGAAGCAGAAGCAGTTCGCAAGTGCCGGTCGGCCAACTCTGAAATTTTCATTTTTGAGTTTCAGGCCTGAAGTCTTCAAAAAGACAATTACCCCGTTGGGGACTCTCATTTTTTCTTGCTCTAACCGAAGTCAGAAAATATTAATTGCCTTGCCTGTGGAAAGAAAATACCTCATAGAGATTTTCATTTCTACTGCATCACATGTTTAGGCCCAGACCACGACATCTCTCGCCGTCTGTTGTGTGCCTTGTTCAACGCCCAAACTATTCGTCATCGGGCTATTTTTTGTAGCTAAATACTTTCGCTCTCTATCTCCGTACTCTGAAATGGCTTTGTTAAGCCATCCAACTACCGATCTTCCAAAAAATTAAGGATAAAGACAGACCACATAGGTCCAAAACTGCCGATGACGCTTCCGTTAAGCTAGTTGGCAGTCCGCCAGTACTCGGGTGCTTTCGCAGCCCCTGATACTCGCTACTACAGATTCGCAGGCCTCTACTGAGACACATTTGGAGTCTGGTATGCCGCGAGATACTTCTTCGACTATGGAACCTGCGAATGTCTCTACCTTGGATGGGTCCGGAGCTGCTGTGCAGGCACCGGCTTCTGAGGGTGTATTCAGGCCTACAGACTTTCATATTAAACCGATGACTTTGTTTAAAGCTAGAAATACTGAATTCCTCAGGCCTAAAGCTCACACTACGCCTAGAAAACTGACAATCAGTCAGCTTACTCCGGTCCAGATGCCTCAAAAACAAATACTTAGAATGGCTGAAAACCATATTACCTTAATTAGGGGAAGCCAGCCTTCCCACTCTGAGACCTAGAACTGATTTTCTTTCTGATTCTTCTGATCAGGAATCTGATATCTATGTTCCTTCTGACTACCAGGATTTACCCTTATCTACTTATGAGGATTCTGATGCAGCAGATTCCATTCCCTCTGCTTCCCCTCCAGAATATTTTTCTCTTGGTAAAACCTTGCATACACTTGGGGAGCATTTCCACTGGGGGAAAGCCAGGACTATTCTGAGTCCAAAAAGAGACTTGGGAATTTTTACTCCTGCCTCAACACAGGCCTTTAGCTATCCCTCCTGTTCTGGACATTGTAAGTGATGTTTTCTTGGAATCTAGCCTTATCCCAGACACTTTGCCTCCAGCTCCCAGGAAACCTGACAGGTACTACAGAGTACCTGACTCTCACAAGTTCTTCTTCAAGAATCCTTCTGCGGATCCAGAGACCATTTCCCAAGGACCAAAAGGCATTAAGGCTGCTACTGCCAAAAATCCTACCCCTCCTGATAGGGACTGTAGAGCCTTGGACAGATGGGGTAAGAAGGTATGCACTTCTGCTACTTTGACCATCAGGGCTTTAAATTGCCAGTTTCGTATGTTAAAGTATCAGCAGCATATTATGGGACTACTTAAACAGAAAATTATGTTGATTCCTGACTGTGCTGAACACAGAGTTGCAAGAATTAATGCATTCTGCTGAACACGTTGGTAAACATACTTTGCAGTGTGGTTTTGATGCTTTAGAAGCATCTTGCAGGGCTGCTGTCACTTGGTCTGTACTTCGAAGACATGCTTGGCTTAAGGAACAAAACTTGCCAGATCATGTTAAAGCTAAATTACTTAATGCACCCTTAAACCAAGACTGCCTTTTTGGCAACAAAGCATAAGACGTCCTCAAAAGGATGGAGGAAGAAGCTAAATCTATGCAAACTGTTAAAGATCTCTGACAAGTACAGCCTTCCAGATTCAGTAGGCATTGGCCTTCAAAGAACTGGTCTTTTCCAGTCCCTTCCAGACCTTCTCAGTCCAGACCCAGGAGCAGCAGACCACCAAGACTTCAATCTCAGGCTACGCACAGATCTAAGCAGTGGGGGGGCTCCCACTTCCAAAACAGGGAGTAGTAAGCCACCGCCCTACAGAAAAATGGCTCAATGACTTATCCTTATCTCTTCCAAGCCCTGCTCAACTACTTGCTCCCTTAGGAGGAAAGCTCGCCCTGCAGGAAAAAAACTGGGCACTCGTTACCCAGGACAAATGGGATTTAAACATAGTTTCCCTAGGATACAGATTCCACTTCCACACACTGCCAACCCCAGGTGGATGGCCAGACCTCCCTCCAAATTAGTGGGTGGAGGCCCAAAAACAAGTACTCTCTCTCCTCAGTATCAGGGCTATTTCAACCTGTCCCAGCAGAACAATGGGGACAAGGTTTTTATTAAAGACTGTTCCTTATTCCCAGAAAAGAAAACTCCTGGTGTCCTATCCTGGACCTGTCTATTCTCAACACCTTTCTGGTGGTTCCAAAATTCAAAATGCTTAACTCTTCAGCAGCTTCTTCCTATGCTAGCCAAGCATGCCTGGCTGGCAACCCTAGACTTAAAGGAAGCTTACCTGCACATCCCAGTAAGGGAATCCTGCAGACAATACCTATGTTTCAGGGTGGGCTCCATGCACTGTCAGTTCTCTGCACTTCCCTTTGGCTTATCTACTGCGCCCAGGGTATTCACAAAGTGCATAGTTCCAGCCATTGCATTTTGCAGGCAGAAAAATATTCAGATTTACCCATATTTGGGTGACTATACCTGCGGTGGTGGTGCTGCGGTAGCGTTGTCGCCTCACAGTAAGACGCTGTCCGGTTCGATTCTCAGCTAGAGCATCTTCTACGTGGAGACATGCGTGAATGGGCATACCTTCGTTGAAGGTTGTGCATCAGGGCTGGTAACTCGGCACGTAAAAATCAACTATCAATCATTAGCGGACCGGAGTCCCGCTGTGGCGACCCCTAACCGAGAAAAGCCGAAAGACTGAACAACCCATATTTTGGTTACTGCCGGATTCAGGCAGAGAGTCGAGACTTGCTATGGCAGCACCTGGCATTTATAAAGAGACTTCTAACTTCACTGGGATACACTATCAACGAGAATAAATCACACCTATTACCCAGTCAACAGATTGTATTCCTGGGAGCAAGATGGTGCAAGATTGAACACAACTTCCCAAATGGTATTCCTTACTTCAGAGAAACAAGTTTATTTGACAACCTACTTCAACCTGCTGGCCACAAAAAAACAAGCTATCTGCAAGGAAAATCCTGCAAGCCCTGGGCTTCATGGCCTCTTGCATTCTGCTAATTCCATGTGCAAGACTGCATATGAGGAAACTTCAATGGTATCTAAAAAGTATATGGTGTCAACATTCTCAGGATCTGGAAACAGTGATTCCTATCATTCCTTGTCTAAGAGCAGAGTTCCTTTGATGGATAGTGGCCTGCTACCACAACAGGGGGCTCACCTCTAGCACCCCTCAGTATGCAGTTGCTGGATGTCATTCTTGAGGCAGGGAGGCGTAGTACTAGAAAATCCTATTCAGAAAAATGGAAAAGATACTGTTCCTGGAGCCAGGCTCAGGGGATGGGCACAACGGTGCCCAGCTTACCTCATATTGTAGATTAAAAGAAATGCTCCACAAGGGCCTATCTTTCTCGCCGATTAAGATTCATGCCTCTGCCATTTCAGCCCGTTATAATACTGAGCCACCCCAATTCTCTCATCCCCTGCTAAAGCAATTCCTTAGAGGGGTGAAAAATTAAGATCCCCCAGGAGAGCTCCCACTCCAGTCTGGAACCTTAACTTTGTACTGGAAAAACTCATTCTTCCCCCCTTTAAATTAGCTGCTACAGCAGAGTTGAAATTCCTTTCTTGGAAAACAGCCTTACTTCTAGCCTTCACTTCAGCAAGAAGAGTGTCTGAACTGCAGGCCCTCATGGCAGTGGAACCCTTCATTATCTTCCCATGTGGACAGGGTTTCCCTCAGGACTAATCCATCCTTTATACCCAAGGTCGTGTCTAGTGTGGCCCTAAACCAGTCCATTCATTTGCCTGCTTTTTTCCCTAATCCTCAAAATAAAGGGGAAAGGATACTGCATTCTCTGGATGTGCACAGACAGGTTAGATTCTATTTGGACAGGACTAGGCCACTCAGAAAATCTGACCAGCTGCTAGTTAGCTTTGCTGCAGGGGCAGAGGGAAAGGCCATTTCAAAGCAAACCATTTCCAAATGGATAGCCCATTGCATTCATTTCTGCTACAAGCACCATGGAAAACCTACCCCACAGGGGATAAGATCACATTCCACCAGGACTGCATGTACCTCTGCGGCATTTCTCAGAGGAGTCCCTACCAGGGACATCCTGGAAGCTGCTACCTTGAGCTCTGTATCACCAAGCATATTTCTTCTAAATTCAAAGCTGGATTTGCCACAACAGTCTTACAAGGCCTGATTACTGGCCCTAATGCTCTTTAATTACCTCCAAACTTCCTTAGCTTTGGGAATCAACCCAAATGTAATGACTGCAACAGTGAAACATGAAGAACTTAGTACAGTTGTAGTGTATTCACTGTTGCAGTCTTGGTTACCCACCCTCCAACCCCCTGACTTCTTTTAACTTTTACATTTTCTTTTTGTTTGGCATATATTACATCTTGTGTATTTGCTTTTTGCTGAGGATGTTCCGTACCATGTAATTGCTTCCTATTGTTGGGGCACCTGACATCTGGGGCAAAAAAAACTGATGTAATGCCATCGGCTGCATGTTTTATACCCCTGACGTCATGGTAGAAGTGACCGCATCCAACGCAAAAATCTGAAGACTGTGGTATTCAGGCCGGCTGAGGGCTACCTGCAGGCAGATAACCCAAATGTAATGACTGCAACTGTGAATACACTCTTAACATCTACATTTATGGTAAGTGTACACAACTGTACTTTCCAACATCTGCTCCGATCTCGTCAATGTTGCCTTCTATCGAGGGAACTGGGAGCTGACACTCTCTCATCGGTTCCGGGGGGAGAGTCTCAAATCGGACCCTTGTCTGATCCAACTCTTCCAATCGGAGCTTTGGCGCAGGTGAGAGGCTCCCACATCAGTCTTGGATCCATCATCCTTGATACTGGGGAGATCTCCGGGTTCCTCAGAGCTGGAGGCTCTCTTCGGCCGGGACCGTGGTGCCTTCAGACTGCTCCACTCTCTGCTTCCATCACTCTTCCCCCCTAAAGGGCCAGTGTCTACCTCCACATCATCCCTCCAGCCCAGTGGTAGAGATCCAGTGCCCCAGGAAGCCCCAATGGGTAAGATGTTCTCTTCTGAACCCCCCCCCCCACCTCAGAGTATCCCTCTGAGCAGGTCCCTCGGAAGAGAACTTGTAAGAGAAAACATCTAGACGCCCCTGAGTCTGTCACGTCGGTTACAGACTTAGAGGATTCAGAAGGGTCCCCATGGTCACCCTCTGAGAAAGTCTCCTTTTCAGACATCTTGGAGATCCTGAAACAGAGAGATGGCTGGAGAACCTCTCCCCTTCTGAAGATGAGTCTTTATACCTGGAGGCATTCGGATCTTGACCCTTCACTGTTTGGGTGTGTCCGCCTTTCAACCAACTCCTTGCTGTAGTCAGTCAAAGGGCGTGAGGCTCCCCAGAAACTTTAGAACCAGTTTCAAGGAGGTCCAACAAATTTATTACAACCCAGGAGGATAAACAATTTCTGACTAAAGGTATCCCAGTAGATGCTATGGAAGCCACTGAGAAGGAAACTTCTTAATCTTTCCATCCGTCGAATAAGGATTCTCATATGATGGACAGATACAGGAAGCATATGTTTTAGTCAGCGGCCTTTACCATTAGGCAGCCGAATTACTTATCCCACTTTACCAAACTTCAGAGGGATCTCCACGAGGAGCTAGGAGATATCCTCCAGGGTACTACAGCTGCAGTGGTTCCTAACTAGGTAAACTCTCAGGTTACTACCTTTAAATTATGTAATTAACTTCTCCATGTGCTTCATTTCATATGCAGCCAATGGAGTGAGCAGAGCAGCAGGCACAGGAATAGCTCTGAGAAGACATTCCTGGATGCGTCTTTGTAAGTTTGCTGAACCCTTCATGTGAGTTTGATGAACCCTTCAAATTTTCCTTTATTAATGACACTTTTGACGTCTCGTCTTTGTTCAGGCCAAAAGTGAAAGACTCTTACCAGGTGTGAACAAGAAGGCAAAACTTTGTTTGCCGTGGGAGTACGTTTCTCCGTCCCTATCAGACCTTATCCCAAGGGTCACGTGGAAAAATGTGGTCAAGAAATGACAAAGAGCATTGCTGGATGCACGGGGTGATTTTGGTTTACCTTTGAAAGGTTGAAAATCAACCTGTCGAACAGCCCTTTGTGCGAACCGAAATTATGAAACAGTCATTCCGAACAGCACCGATGTTTGAAACTCAGCAAATCGAACAGCAGATTCACTGAGTTTCGAACTACAATGCCGAACACACTATGTAATGCAGGGGGATAAGCCCCCCTACACCCCCCACTTTAATATTCTAACTCCGAGGATGCACTACAGTGGGGAAGGGGTCCATTTCCCAGTCCCCACTATAGTGCACTCCGCACCCACAATGCCAAATCTGCAATGAGCAAATATCGATGTGCATTCGCTCATTCCACATTCAGTGTATTTTTTTTCAGCTCACTGTGATCTTGAAAACGTCCTTTTGTGCAACTGTCTTTTGACAAGTTGCATTTCTACTTTTTCAAAGGTAAACCGGTGATTTTTTTCCCCAAGGGCAGAGGGGGAAATAACAATGGGAAGACCCTGCCCTCATGGCAGAGGGGGTCTGCAGAACCAGGGTGACAGAGATACGTTCTATAGTAGGCCCCTCCAGCGCTCCCGAATGGAGGTCCGCCTGTCTACCTCTGGAGGCAGTCGGGGCGGGGGGATTATCACTAGACCGAAAAGCCTGGCTGGACATCACTCAGGACAGATGGGTATGGTCAGTCATATCCAGGGGATACAACATTCCTATCCCCTTTCCACCCCTTCCACCAAGGCATCACTATAATCTACAAAAAATCTGCTTTTTTGCCTTCACAGCATATTGCCTTTGTAGGGGCAGACTTAAACACAAAAGACATGGTAGCAGAACTACCTCACAAAACAGCACTAAAGCTATGCCATCAGGTGTCAATCTTGCTCATGAAGACGAAAGTACAGGCAAAGTTTGTCCTCATGGTTCTGGGTTCAGTGGCAGCTGCAATAACATTAGTCCTACTAGCTTGTCTACACATGAGATTATTACAGTGGCTACTCTTTGCTCAGTGGTCCATGCAGGAGTTACCCATGTCATACAAAATTCTAATTATGGACACCTGCAAAGAGGGACCTACTATGGTGGCTTCAGTCCATGCAGGTAACGATAGGCAGACCATTTGTTCTCCCCCAACTTGTAGCTACAGTGACCACGGATGCTTCCCAGATAGGATGGGGGAGGGCATTATCTGGGACAGACTGTCCAAGGAACTTGGCAAGAACACAAATACCACTTGCACATCAGTGTCCTAGAGATGAGAGTGGTGCTTCTGGGGTTGCAAGCATTCCAGACCTCTCTTCCACCAGGTATGATTGCAATACAAACAGACAACGTGGTGGTGTGGTACATCAACAAACAAGGTGGAACCAGATCTTACCACTGTGCTGAGAGGCTGTAAGAGTATGGAAGTGGGCAGTATCTTCTCAACATTTTCTTTTTGCAATGCACATCTCAGGAAAATTCAGTGTGATAGCAGATGAATTAAGCAGGGCAATTCTTATGCCTCATGAGTGGTCTCTTTAACAGGAAATTACGAACCAAATTTTTCGCAAGTGGGGCCAGCCTTGCTGCAACCTCTTTGCCACGTCCATGAATTCCAAATGCAGCATCTTCTTTCCCCTAATCCCCCCGCCCGGGGGAGTCCCCAAGGTATGCACTTGTTCATGATTGACCCCTGGGACTTCTTTATGCATTTTCTCCTTTTCCACTAATAGCCAAAGTTCTTCAGAAAGCCAAATCATTGCGCTGCAGGCTAATTCTCATTGCTCCATACTTGTCTCGTCCAATATGGTTCCCCTTCCTATGGCCCCATCTTCCAGAGGAGCCTTGGATCCTGGACCCAGTAACGGATCTTCTGACTCATCAGTCAGAAACACTCCACCCTTCTATTCAAACCCTCAAGCGGACAGCCTTAGCCATCTTAGCCAGGCTTCTAAAATTATCCCCAGCAGTGCCACGCATTCTGGTTTTGTCGCACGAGAATACAACTAGGAAACTTTGTGAGCAAATTGAAGAGGTTTTCTTGTTGGTCTGACAAAATCCATATAGACCCC
Organism: Protopterus annectens; assembly: GCF_019279795.1. Classification (NCBI taxonomy): domain Eukaryota; kingdom Metazoa; phylum Chordata; order Ceratodontiformes; family Protopteridae; genus Protopterus; species Protopterus annectens. Next base: position 266,691,110 of record NC_056743.1, read on the forward strand.
TTTACAGCCCCTATGTCAGCAATTCCTGAATTTTTAACAGAAACCTTTAATCAAGGTGCAGCTGCAGCCACGATACGAGTACAGCTAGCTGCCATATCTAACTACCATCAAGGAGATATGGGATCCAGTATTATGTCTCACAGATTATGCAAAGCATTTCTGAGGGGTACATTCCTTTTAAGCCCTCCCATAAGAGAATCACCTCCTCCTTGGGATCTAAATTTGGTACTAGCTTCTTTAATTCTCCCAACATTCGCACCAGTCTCTTCTTGTCTGCTAAAGTTCTCAACTTGAAGACAATTTTTTAACAGCCATAGGGCCGCGGTGGTGCAGTGGTTAGTGTCGCCTCACAGCAAGAGGATCTCCTGTTCAGTACTCTGCTGGAGCGCCTTCTGTGTGGAGTCTGCATGTCCTCCCCATGGTCGAGTGACGTAAATGAGACATGCAGGTAGATGCGTGTGTGAATGGGTGTGCCTTCTTTGAAGGTTGGGAGTCATGCTGGCAACTCGGCACTGTAAAAAACCACTGCCAATCATTAGCGGACCGGAGTTCCGTCTTGGCTACCCGTAACCGGGAAAAGCCGAAAGGCTTCCACTAGGAGAGTTTCAAAATTGCAAGATCTATCTGTCCATCCTCCCGATTTAATCTTCCATAAAGACGGTCTCTCTCAGGACAAACCCTTCTTTTCTGCCAAAAGTATGTTCCGAGTCCAATTTGAATCAGTCCATTGAGCTACCTGTATTTTTTCCAATCATGGCAACAAGGCAGAATACAAGCTTCACCAATTGAATGTCCATCGGCAGTTACGTTTTTTCTTACATAGGACTAAGGATTTTAGAAAATCTGACCAACTGTGTTATTCTCAGAAAACAGGAAAGCGACTTCAGTTTCAAAAATCACTTTTATCTAAATGGCTTACAAACGCTATTACTTATGTTTATAACTCTCAGCATAAGTAGCTGCCCAGAAAACTTTGAGGTCATTCAACTAGCTATGTCTGTTTCCACTGCCTTTCAAGCCAGACTTCCTTTGGATTCAATTTGTACTGCAGCCACATGGGTTAACCCTCACACCTTCATCACTCATTACAGAGTAGATGTGGCCTCCTGGAACAGGACATACTTTGAGGAGTTTATTCCCTTGAGCCACCCAAGAAGTAGGTGCTGGGGACATTGTCCCAACCATCAAGAATGAAGTCGAGATAGGACGACATAACATAAACAAGTTATGTACTTACCATAACGTTCCATGTTTGTTGTCCATATTCTTACCTTCATTCTTGCATCCCACCCTCCTTCCCCCTTCCTGGAGGATTGAAAGGAATTTTTTTTGAAATTGGCTATGAGTTATCTGATTCCCTTTGGACCTCATGAGCTCTAAGCAGAGGAGTTGGTTGTATTTACCATAGTGGGTTGGATAGTCTAGTGATTGGTTTATTACAAACAAGATCTGGGTAACTATCGCCAGGCATCTTGGGATAGGGTGTGGCCTTGAGCCAGTGAAAGCTCTTGAGCTTTAGTATGTGGCCAAGTTGGAACCGATGCTTGGTTCTGAACCCAACCATCATGAATGAAGGCGAGACTATGGGCAACAAACATGGAACATTATGTAGAGTACATAACTTCTTTTTCTGTGGAGAATGGGGGTGCCATAGTGTTTTAAAGTGACTTGTTACTGTTTTTTTCTGTCAAACAAGTAACTTTTGAGGACTGGTATTTTTATCGGCATTTGTTGCTTGTCTTCCCTGGGAAAGGGGCACAATTTTCAACTTGACCATGGCACAGATTGCTGATGAAACTGCTGGTCCTTCTCCCAGCCACAAAAGAAAAATTAAGCAAAGAGCCTTTGCCATCACAGCAGGCTAGCAATTTGCCTTATCTGTTGGTGGATGACTTTGCAGTGACCATTTGTTCTAGCTCAGACCACTCATCTTTTCCCACATCCCTCTCATGTAGCGCCTACACCTATTAGAGACCAGGAGTTAGACACGTTTTCTGTGGCTGTTCGGAGTACCCTCACTGGGCAAGGGAGTGCCACTCCTGAAGGTCCTGGGAGAGGAAACATGGAAGCTTTCCTTGTCTCAGAATGCTGTGCCCATCACTGGGGAAGCAGCAGCTGCCATTAATAACATTGTTTGCCATATTTCTCTTGTTAAGAAGAAACAGAAAACCAAGCACATATGCAGTCCTTCTCAGATTTCTTTGGATAGGAGTAGTTTACTGGGACTGGCTCAGGATTTAATTCAGGCTGTAGATCCTGCTTGTAAACTAGTTTCTGCTCCTTTTTTCTTGAATCTGAACAGAAGATGTAGGGACAGATTTAGGATTTTGGTCTCAGATATCTGATTTAGACTCAAAGGAAAGTTTTGTTTCTGATTCTCCCTATGGGAGAGGTGCCTCTTTCTCTGAGACTATTGCTAGAATGTCCCAGTGTTAAAGAAGGGTTTTCCAAAACCTATACCCTTTCCTCTTGTGTCTGCTTTAGAGGATGTGTGTCTTACTGTCTGCAGTTTTCCTGATAGTCAGACAGCTGTCCCTGAAAAAGCAGATAGTATGTATAAAGTTCCTCAGGCTTTTACATTTTTATACACCATTCCCAAACCTGACCCAGCAGTGATGGTGGCAGTTGAGTCAACTAAGGCTAAGCACTTAACTTGATTCCAGTCCTACAGTTTATAATAAGGATGGGAAAATAGATATGTATGGGAAAAAGTGTATACTTGAACAAGTTTGATTTTCAGAATTTTAAATTGCCACACTCCTATTTTAAGTTTTGTTCCGACAAATTGTGGAAGTATGAGAATGTTTTATCTATTGTGTCTCTTGTGAAGAAAAATCAGCTTTAAATAACTAGGCTTCTTCTATTGTACATGTCACTAGTCTTTGTTTACAGTGTGTGTGTATGTGACAATGCTAGTACTTCCAAGGATATATCCACTGGTACTGTTTTAAGGAGGTTTGCTTGACTGCATTCTTAGAACCTCCTGTGACGTCCCCTCCTTTGGGTCAGTAATCAAGGAGCCTAAATCCTCACCACTGACACTGGTGAAGGAAGTTCATTTGGAACAAAAATAGATGCATACAGTATTTCCAGATGCAGCGC